>NW_021822319.1:0-48761 GCF_901001165.1 Salmo trutta | reverse complement strand
GCACAGACCTATTCCCTATACAGGGCCCATAAGGCTCTGGTCAAAAGTAGTGCACTCTATAGGGCTCTATTTAGGATGCAAGCCAGCCCTTCATTCATTCAGCCCTCTTCTCTTTTGTCGCCGTAATGATGTCTTCAACAGACAGGGACACAGAGGAGACGGGAACACACTCACTGCCGTATCTCAGTATCTTATTCCAGGAACTGCCGTATCTCAGTATCTTATTCCAGGAACTGCCGTATCTCAGTATCTTATTCCAGGAACTGTCGTATCTCAGTATCTTATTCCAGGAACTGCCGTATCTCAGTATCTTATTCCAGGAACTGTCGTATCTCAGTATCTTATTCCAGGAACTGCCGTATCTCAGTATCTTATTCCAGGAACTGCCGTATCTCAGTATCTTATTCCAGGAACTGCCGTATCTCAGTATCTTATTCCAGGAACTGCCGTATCTCAGTATCTTATTCCAGGAACTGCCGTATCTCAGTATCTTATTCCAGGAACTGCCGTATCTCAGTATCTTATTCCAGGAACTGCCGTATCTCAGTATCTTATTCCAGGAACTGCCGTATCTCAGTATCTTATTCCAGGAACTGCCGTATCTCAGTATCTTATTCCAGGAACTGCCGTATCTCAGTATCTTATTCCAGGAACTGCCGTATCTCAGTATCTTATTCCAGGAACTGTCGTATCTCAGTATCTTATTCCAGGAACTGCCGTGTCTCAGTATCTTATTCCAGGAACTATTTATTTCACTGTCGTATCTCAGTATCTTATTCCAGGAACTATTTATTTCACTGTCGTATCTCAGTATCTTATTCCAGGAACTGCCGTATCTCAGTATCTTATTCCAGGAACTGCCGTATCTCAGTATCTTATTCCAGGAACTGTCGTATCTCAGTATCTTATTCCAGGAACTGCCGTATCTCAGTATCTTATTCCAGGAACTGTCGTATCTCAGTATCTTATTCTAGGAACTGTCGTATCTCAGTATCTTATTCCAGGAACTATTTATTTCACTGCCGTATCTCAGTATCTTATTCCAGGAACTGCCGTATCTCAGCATCTTATTCCAGGAACTATTTATTTCACTGCTGTATCTCAGCATCTTATTCCAGGAACTATTTATTTCACTGTCGTATCTCAGTATCTTATTCCAGGAACTATTTATTTCACTGCCGTATCTCAGTATCTTATTCCAGGAACTATTTATTTCACTGTCGTATCTCAGTATCTTATTCCAGGAACTATTTATTTCACTGCCGTATCTCAGTATCTTATTCCAGGAACTGCCGTATCTCAGTATCTTATTCCAGGAACTGCCGTATCTCAGTATCTTATTCCAGGAACTATTTATTTCACTGTCGTATCTCAGTATCTTATTCCAGGAACTGCCGTATCTCAGTATCTTATTCCAGGAACTGCCGTATCTCAGTATCTTATTCCAGGAACTATTTATTTCACTGCCGTATCTCAGTATCTTATTCCAGGAACTGTCGTATCTCAGTATCTTATTCCAGGAACTATTTATTTCACTGCCGTATCTCAGTATCTTATTCCAGGAACTGTCGTATCTCAGTATCTTATTCCAGGAACTATTTATTTCACTGCCGTATCTCAGTATCTTATTCCAGGAACTGTCGTATCTCAGTATCTTATTCCAGGAACTATTTAGATTGGATGAGTCTGTCCAGGACATACAGCGCCTTCGGAAAATATTCAGACCACTTGACTTTTTCCACATTTTGTTAAGTTTTTTTCCCTCATCAATCTACACAAAATATCCCATGATGACGAAGAATGGAAAATGCCCTCTCTCTCTCTCTCTCTCTCTCTCTCTCTCTCTCTCTCTCTCTCCTCTCCTCTCCTCTCTCTCCTCTCTCTCTCTCTCTCTCTCTCTCCTCCTCTCTCTCTCTCTCTCTCTCTCTCTCTCCCTCTCTCTCTCTCTCTCCTCTCCTCTCTCTACTCTCCTCTCTCTCTCCTCTCCTCTACTCTCCTCTCTCTCTCCTCTCTCTCTCTCTACTCTCCTCTCTCTACTCTCCTCTCTCTACCCTCGTCTCTCCTCTCTCCTCTCTCTCCTCTCTATCTCGCTACCCTCCTCTCTCTACCCCCCCTCTCTCTACTCTCCTCTCCTCTCTCTCCTCTCTCTTTACTCTCCTCTCTCTACCCCCCCTCTCTCTCTACTCTCCTCTCTCTACCCCCCCTCTCTCTACCCTCCTCTCTCTACCCCCCCTCTCTCTCCTCTCTCCTCTCTCTCTCCTCTCTCTCTACCCTCCTCTCCTCTCTCTCCTCTCTCTCCTCTCCTCTGTATTTCTTTATCTCTGTATGATCCACTATGTCCAGGTCTTATTGTAGATTTATCTTCTCATAATAACAGACCATTTTTAGAGTTTCAGGTTTCCCATATGTTTTTGGTAAAGCAGAGAAATTACATAGAAGGTTGTTGGGTTCAGTCCCTCTGTAAGCCAGACGGAATGTTTTTGGTGTTCAGTCCCTCTGTAAGCCAGACGGAACGGTTTTGGTGTTCAGTCCCTCTGTAAGCCAGACAGAATGTTTTTGGTGTTCAGCCCCTCTGTAAGCCAGACAGAATGTTTTTGGGGTTCAGTCCCTCTGTAAGCCAGATGGAATGTTTTTGGGGTTCAGTCAATCTGTAAGCCAGATGGAATGTTTTTGGGGTTCAGTCCCTCTGTAAGCCAGACGGAACGGTTTTGGGGTTCAGTCCCTCTGTAAGCCAGACGGAACGGTTTTGGGGTTCAGTCCCTCTGTAAGCTAGACTGAATGTTTTTGGGGTTCAGTCTCTCTGTAAGCCAGACGGAATGGTTTTGGGGTTCAGTCCCTCTGTAAGCCAGATGGAATGTTTTTGGGGTTCAGTCCCTCTGTAAGCCAGATGGAATGTTTTTGGGGTTCAGTCCCTCTGTAAGCCAGACGGAACGGTTTTGGGGTTCAGTCCCTCTGTAAGCCAGACGGAACGGTTTTGGGGTTCAGTCCCTCTGTAAGCCAGACGGAACGGTTTTGGGGTTCAGTCCCTCTGTAAGCCAGATGGAATGTTTTTGGGGTTCAGTCCCTCTGTAAGCCAGACGGAACGGTTTTGGGGTTCAGTCCCTCTGTAAGCCAGACGGAACGGTTTTGGGGTTCAGTCCCTCTGTAAGCCAGATGGAACGGTTTTGGGGTTCAGTCCCTCTGTAAGCCAGATGGAACGGTTTTGGGGTTCAGTCCCTCTGTAAGCCAGATGGAACGGTTTTGGGGTTCAGTCCTCTGTAAGGCTCATTGAGTCAGCTGTGTTGCCAGTGAAGCGGCACTCAGCTGTAGAAGCACCACACCAACACCTTCCTTCTGGGGTCACACACAGACACACTCACTCATCCTCACACACTCACACTCTCACACACTCACACTCTCACACACACTCACACACACACACACACACACACACTCTCTCACACAGACACACACTCACTCATCCTCACACACACACTCTCACACAAACACACACACACACGCACGCACACACACACACGCACACACACACACACACACACACACACACACTCACTCATCCTCGCACACACACACACACACACACACACACACACACACACACACACACACACACACACACTCACTCATCCTCACACTCTCACACTCTCACACACACACGTCACGACAATGGAAACTGCTCTCGGCATCCATACAGCCAAGCGGTTTCAGGAGAGAAAACAATGAAATGTTTTCAAGTTGTAGACTGGGGGATGGAGAAGCCTGTCAGCGACTCCGTTTCATGGTCCCAGTCTCTCCACTGCATGGCTAAACGCATTATAGGACCTTTTAATGAGGTCTGGGATCGTAAATGATCTCGGAAGCGTCTGTGAAAAGCCATTAATACCTGCCCCTGAACCCACTGGCATCAACCAGATGAGGACTCCACTGGCATCAACCAGATGAGGACTCCACTGGCATCAACCAGATGAGGGACCCCACTGGCATCAACCAGATGAAGGACCCCACTGGCATCAACCAGATGAGGACCCCACTGGCATCAACCAGATGAGGGACCCTACTGGCATCAACCAGATGAGGACCCCACTGGCATCAACCAGATGAAGGACCCCACTGGCATCAACCAGATGAGGGACCCCACTGGCATCAACCAGATGAGGACTCCACTGGCATCAACCAGATGAGGACTCCACTGGCATCAACCAGATGAGGGACCCCACTGGCATCAACCAGATGAAGGACTCCACTGGCATCAACCAGATGAGGACTCCACTGGCATCAACCAGATGAGGGACCCCACTGGCATCAACCAGATGAAGGACCCCACTGGCATCAACCAGATGAGGACCCCACTGGCATCAACCAGATGAGGGACCCCACTGGCATCAACCAGATGAAGGACCCCACTGGCATCAACCAGATGAAGGACCCCACTGGCATCAACCACATGAAGGACACCACTTGCATCAACCAGATGAGGACCCCACTGGCATCAACCAGATGAGGACCCCACTGGCATCAACCAGATGAAGGACCCCACTGGCATCAACCAGATGAAGGACCCCACTGGCATCAACCAGATGAGGGACCCCACTGGCATCAACCACATGAAGGACCCCACTGGCATCAACCAGATGAGGAACCCACTGGCATCAACCAGATGAAGGACCCCACTGGCATCAACCAGATGAGGACCTCACTGGCATCAACCAGATGAAGGACCCCACTGGCATCAACCAGATGAAGGACCCCACTGGCATCAACCAGATGAGGACCCCACTGGCATCAACCACATGAAGGACCCCACTGGCATCAACCAGATGAAGGACCCCACTGGCATCAACCAGATGAGGACCCCACTGGCATCAACCAGATGAGGGACCCCACTGGCATCAACCAGATGAAGGACCCCACTGGCATCATCCACATGAAGGACCCCACTGGCATCAACCAGATGAGGGACCCCACTGGCATCAACCAGATGAAGGACCCCACTGGCATCAACCAGATGAGGACCCCACTGGCATCAACCAGATGAGGGACCCCACTGGCATCAACCAGATGAAGGACCCCACTGGCATCAACCAGATGAAGGACCCCACTGGCATCAACCAGATGAGGACCCCACTGGCATCAACCACATGAGGGTGTGAAGGTCCTGAAGTGGTCTTTGAAGGCTGCTGTTTAGAACAGAGTGAAGCTCGTCTCAGTGTCCAGAGGACAGTTATCTGGGTGACTGGTCACTGTGGGACGACGCTGCACGTTCACCGCTCTCCCTCAGCCCGCTACCTCACAATACAAACCCACAGACGGGCACCCCATCTGACTACAATACAAACCCATCTGACTACAATACAAACCCATCTGACTACAATACAAACCCACAGACAACACAACCCATCTGACTACAATACAAACCCACAGACACACAACCCATCTGACTTCAATACAAACCCACAGACGGGCAACCCATCTGACTACAATACAAATCCATCTGACTACAATACAAACCCACAGACAACACAACCCATCTGACTACAATACAAACCCACAGACGGGCAACCCATCTGACTACAATACAAACCCATCTGACTACAATACAAACCCACAGACGGGCAACCCATCTGACTACAATACAAACCCATCTGACTACAATACAAACCCACAGACATACAACACAACCCATCTGACTACAATATAAACCCACAGACATACAACCCATCTGACTACAATACAAACCCACAGACAGACAACCCATCTGACTACAATACAAACCCATCTGACTACAATACAAACCCACAGACATACAAACCCATCTGACTACAATACAAACCCACAGATATACAACCCATCTGACTACAATACAAACCCACAGACAGACAACCCATCTGACTACAATACAAACCCACAGACAACACAACCCATCTGACTACAATACAAACCCACAGACAATCAACCTATCTGACTACAATACAAACCCATCTGACTACAATACAAACCCATCTGACTACAATACAAACCCACAGACAATCAACCTATCTGACTACAATACAAACCCATCTGACTACAATACAAACCCATCTGACTACAATATAAACCCACAGGTTCAAGCTGAACACAAGCTTGGGTAGACTTAAGACTGTCTATGGCCCTTATGTTCCACACTGACATAATACTATTGAATGAAGCAATGTATTGAACACGTGTTCAAGTGGTATGATAGTATGGCTACTGGAACACAGGCTCTGTATATGACCGGGGAACGAGGCCTGGGAACAGGAATATACAGTAAGACTCTGTATATGACCGGGGAACGAGGCCTGGGAACAGGAATATACAGTAAGGCTCTGTATATGACCGGGGAACAAGGCCTGGGAACAGGAATATACAGTAAGACTCTGTATATGACCGGGGAACAAGGCCTGGGAACAGGAATGTACAGTAAGACTCTGTATATGACCGGGGAACAAGGCCTGGGAACAGGAATATACAGTAAGGCTCTGTATATGACCGGGGAACAAGGCCTGGGATCAGGAATGAACAGTAAGACAGTGTTTGTATTCCTCCACTTGGGTTGATGGGAAAGGTCAAGGATTCCCCAGAGTGCTGCTGAACCTCTTGAATGTGAAGGACTCTGGGTCGAGCAGACGTCAGTAGGCCAGGGGGGGGGGGTTTATCTCCTTGGAAACACAACGATCCACCTCATGTGATTAGAAATGGACGTCTGTCAATAAGACACATTGATCCACATTTGATGTCTGGAGGAGATGGTAATGATGCTGCAGGAGACTCCAACCCACAGCAGCAGGTAGAGGAATACGACCAGGACAGTTAGGATCAGGGGCCGTGTCTAGAGTTAGGATCAGGGGCCGTGTGTATCCAGAGTTAGGATCAGGGGCCGTGTCTAGAGTTAGGATCAGGGGCCGTGTCTAGAGTTAGGATCAGGGGCCGTGTGTATCTAGAGTTAGGATCAGGGGCCGTGTGTATCTAGAGTTAGGATCAGGGGCCGTATCCAGAGTTAGGATCAGGGGCCGTATCCAGAGTTAGGATCAGGGGCCGTGTGTATCCAGAGTTAGGATCAGGGGCCGTGTGTATCCAGAGTTAGGATCAGGGGCCGTGTGTATCCAGAGTTAGGATCAGGGGCCGTGTGTATCCAGAGTTAGGATCAGGGGCCGTGTGTATCCAGAGTTAGGATCAGGGGCCGTGTGTATCCAGAGTTAGGATCAGGGGCCGTGTGTATCCAGAGTTAGGATCAGGGGCCGAGTGTATCCAGAGTTAGGATCAGGGGCCGTATCCAGAGTTAGAATCAGGGGCCGAGTGTATCCAGCGTTTCGGTGTAGGAGTGCTGATCTAGGATCAGGTCCTTCCTGTCCATATTACCTAATTTATTATGATCTTAAAGCTCTTATTCTGAGACTGTTGGTATTTGTTCTTTTGGTCGGCAGAGTTTGGTTTCTCAGGCTGTCCACAGAAGTCGAGGGTTCATTTCAGATACTTGTCTCCCAACCTCATCCGTCTCAGCAGGAAACACGAAAGGTTGTCTGCTGCTCCACTATTCCACCTCTCTCTCTCTGGACATGAAAGGTTGCCTGCTGCTCCACTATTCCACCTCTCTCTCTGGACACGAAAGGTTGCCTGCTGCTCCACTATTCCACCTCTCTCTCTGGACATGAACGGTTGTCTGCTGCTCCACTATTCCACCTCTCTGTTCTGGTGTGGTGGTTCCACCATGTTCAGCATGAGGTAGCCTTGAAGTTGGTTTATACCTGTGAATCAGAGATCAATAATAACAGAATCTATACAAGCCAGGATCAATGACCCAGTCCTCTGCAGAGGTTCTCATTCAATCACGGACCCGGCCAATAATCAATTGTCATTGAGGCTGCTAATAAGGGTCCTGTTGCAGGAATGATCCCACAGAGAAGATCTGCATAGCAACAGTGGACAGACATCACAGGCCAATGTTGATTTTCAACACACTTGCATCACACATACTGTAGTTAGTTACATTTACGTTTCCTTGAGATGTTTTTCTAATATGTCTTTTAGTTTCTTGTTCGTCTTCCCCTGATTCCGTATTGTGATATGTAAAGCTATGAATGTGAATGATCCTGGTCCAATTGGAGGTGTTTAGGTGCTTTCATTCAGATATTGATTAGGTACATAACCTTTTCTCTCTCTTCTCTCTCCCTCCCTCTCTCAGGGTTCCTGGTATCACCATCGCGACGGACATCATCTGTGGTTTCCCAGGGGAGACGGATGCTGACTTCCAGGAGACATGTGACCTGGTGAAGGAGTATCGCTTCCCCAGCCTGTTCATCAACCAGTTCTACCCCCGGCCTGGCACCCCCGCCGCCAAGATGGACCAGGTCCCCGCCCAAGTGGTGAGTTACTTACACCCCTGATTTAAGTTGATGTTTAAGTGTGTATGTGTATGATCACACCACATGAATAGAGTTTAACATGGACCAGAGTGTTTGGAGGCAGTAGAGTTTAACATGGACCAGAGTGTTTGGAGGCAGTAGAGTTTAACGTGGACCAGAGTGTTTGGAGGCAGTAGAGTTTAACATGGACCAGAGTGTTTGGAGGCAGTAGAGTTTAACATGGACCAGAGTGTTTGGAGGCAGTAGAGTTTAGCGTGGACCAGAGTGTTTGGAGGCAGTAGAGTTTAACATGGACCAGAGTGTTTGGAGGCAGTAGAGTTTAGCGTGGACCAGAGTGTTTGGAGGCAGTAGAGTTTAACATGGACCAGAGTGTTTGGAGGCAGTAGAGTTTAACGTGGACCAGAGTGTTTGGAGGCAGTAGAGTTTAACATGGACCAGAGTGTTTGGAGGCAGTAGAGTTTAACATGGACCAGAGTGTTTGGAGGCAGTAGAGTTTAACGTGGACCAGAGTGTTTGGAGGCAGTAGAGTTTAACGTGGACCAGAGTGTTTGGAGGCAGTAGAGTTTAACGTGAACCAGAGTGTTTGGAGGCAGTAGAGTTTAACATGGACCAGAGTGTTTGGAGGCAGTAGAGTTTAGCGTGGACCAGAGTGTTTGGAGGCAGTAGAGTTTAACGTGGACCAGAGTGTTTGGAGGCAGTAGAGTTTAACATGGACCAGAGTGTTTGGAGGCAGTAGAGTTTAACGTGGACCAGAGTGTTTGGAGGCAGTAGAGTTTAACATGGACCAGAGTGTTTGGAGGCAGTAGAGTTTAACGTGGACCAGAGTGTTTGGAGGCAGTAGAGTTTAACCGTGGACCAGAGTGTTTGGAGGCAGTAGAGTTTAACGTGGACCAGAGTGTTTGGAGGCAGTAGAGTTTAACATGGACCAGAGTGTTTGGAGGCAGTAGAGTTTAACATGGACCAGAGTGTTTGGAGGCAGTAGAGTTTAACATGGACCAGAGTGTTTGGAGGCAGTAGAGTTTAACATGGACCAGAGTGTTTGGAGGCAGTAGAGTTTAACATGGACCAGAGTGTTTGGAGGCAGTAGAGTTTAACATGGACCAGAGTGTTTGGAGGCAGTAGAGTTTAACATGGACCAGAGTGTTTGGAGGCAGTAGAGTTTAACATGGACCAGAGTGTTTGGAGGCAGTAGAGTTTAACATGGACCAGAGTGTTTGGAGGCAGTAGAGTTTAACATGGACCAGAGTGTTTGGAGGCAGTAGAGTTTAAACATGGACCAGAGTGTTTGGAGGCAGTAGAGTTTAACAGTGGACCAGAGTGTTTGGAGGCAGTAGAGTTTAACATGGACCAGAGTGTTTGGAGGCAGTAGAGTTTAACATGGACCAGAGTGTTTGGAGGCAGTAGAGTTTAACATGGACCAGAGTGTTTGGAGGCAGTAGAGTTAACATGGACCAGAGTGTTTGGAGGCAGTAGAGTTTAACATGGACCAGAGTGTTTGGAGGCAGTAGAGTTTAACATGGACCAGAGTGTTTGGAGGCAGTAGAGTTTAACATGGACCAGAGTGTTTGGAGGCAGTAGAGTTTAACATGGACCAGAGTGTTTGGAGGCAGTAGAGTTTAACATGGACCAGAGTGTTTGGAGGCAGTAGAGTTTAACATGGACCAGAGTGTGTGGAGGCAGTAGAGTTTAACATGGACCAGAGTGTTTGGAGGCAGTAGAGTTTAACAGTGACCAGAGTGTTTTGAGGCAGTAGAGTTTAACGTGACCCAGAGGTTTGGAGGCAGTAGAGTTTAACGTGGACCAGAGTGTTTGGAGGCAGTAGAGTTTAACATGGACCAGAGTGTTTGGAGGCAGTAGAGTTTAACATGGACCAGAGTGTTTGGAGGCAGTAGAGTTTAACATGGACCAGAGTGTTTGGAGGCAGTAGAGTTTAACGTGGACCAGAGTGTTTGGAGGCAGTAGAGTTTAACATGGACCAGAGTGTTTGGAGGCAGTAGAGTTTAACATGGACCAGAGTGTTTGGAGGCAGTAGAGTTTAACATGGACCAGAGTGTTTGGAGGCAGTAGAGTTTAACATGGACCAGAGTGTTTGGAGGCAGTAGAGTTTAACATGGACCAGAGTGTTTGGAGGCAGGTAGAGTTTTAACGTGGACCAGAGTGTTTGGAGGCAGTAGAGTTTAACATGGACCAGAGTGTTTGGAGGCAGTAGAGTTTAACGTGGACCAGAGTGTTTGGAAGCAGTAGAGTTTAACATGGACCAGAGTGTTTGGAGGCAGTAGAGTTTAACATGGACCAGAGTGTTTGGAGGCAGTAGAGTTTAACATGGACCAGAGTGTTTGGAGGCAGTAGAGTTTAACATGGACCAGAGTGTTTGGAGGCAGTAGAGTTTAACATGGACCAGAGTGTTTGGAGGCAGTAGAGTTTAACATGGACCAGAGTGTTTGGAGGCAGTAGAGTTTAACATGGACCAGAGTGTTTGGAGGCAGTAGAGTTTAACATGGACCAGAGTGTTTGGAGGCAGTAGAGTTTAACATGGACCAGAGTGTTTGGAGGCAGTAGAGTTTAACATGGACCAGAGTGTTTGGAGGCAGTAGAGTTTAACGTGGACCAGAGTGTTTGGAGGCAGTAGAGTTTAACATGGACCAGAGTGTTTGGAGGCAGTAGAGTTTAACATGGACCAGTGTTTGGAGGCAGTAGAGTTTAACATGGACCAGAGTGTTTGGAGGCAGTAGAGTTTAACATGGACCAGAGTGTTTGGAGGCAGTAGAGTTTAACATGGACCAGAGTGTTTGGAGGCAGTAGAGTTTAACATGGACCAGAGTGTTTGGAGGCAGTAGAGTTTAACATGGACCAGAGTCACTCAGTTTAGTCAGTAGTTATCCAGGGTGTAAAATAATTTGTGATTCTGTGCAGTCCGACTGCAATTTGATTCATCTTAAACACACACAGGGATACTGGCAGACATGTCTGGATAAAGGCCTACACATCAGGTCTCACTCAACACCAGTGGTATGTCCCAAATGGCCCTATAATTCCCTATTGTAGTGCACTACCCTATGGGCCCTGGTCAAAGGTAGTGCACTATATAGGTAATGGGGTGCCATTTGTGTCAGAGCCTCAGGCCCAGGCTCAGTTCTGTTTGTACAGGTGTTTCAACCCATTTCACATGTGGGACTACATCAAGGCCTGTTATAATGGCTCAGCGTCGGGCTGAACCACAAGCTGGGGCTCTGCTAATGAGACTACAGATGGCAGAAGACGTTGGGATCAATTCCATTTCAGTTTAGTCAATTCAGGAGATTAACAGCAATTCCAATGAGGGAAAATGAAAGAGACTGACTTGAAATGGAACCAGCCCCCACCCACTACTGCCAGTGACATGTCTGAAAGGACGCCAGCCTAAACTCGGCCACCTCATCATATTATCATAACTACTATATCGACACGAGGTATTAAGGCTGTATTATTGCCTGGATGTTTCCGATGACGATGGGCTTGATTCACCCAGCTGTCAGACCTAATAAATAGTCCAGCAGGAGATGTATTTAAACGTCTTTCAGTACCTCTGATTCTGAATATGAAATATTTTGGAATTTTGTGTCTCTTATCAAGGAAAAAAAACAGGACTAAAAGTTCTCCCTCTCGTCATCTGAACATAAAAAAAATCCTGTTCCAATTATGTCAAGAACATGTCCTGTGAATATTATGTCCTGGAGTGTTTCATACCACACTGGATTAGCACATTCAGAGAGACTGGAATTCTCCTCTCTCTTAATATCTCCCTCTGTCTGTGTGTGTGTGTGTGTGTGTGTGTGTGTGTGTGTGTGTGTGTGTGTGTGAGAGAGAGAGAGATCTCTCTCTCAGCATTAATGGTAATTAATACAGATGTGTTTGTGAACTGAGCCATTGGTTTCCCTCAGACTGAATTTTACCAGTATGAGTAATTCAGTTGTAGTACTAGTCAGTCAGTTCATTTTAACGAGACGTTTCTCATATTTTTACCTGTCTTCAATTACAGCATTCAATTACATCATGTTCAATATTAATGAACAGGAACTCTGGAGCTCTGTCAGAGTGACCAATAACAATAATTTTCAACATTTGCTATCATTGTTTGAAACTGTGGCAGGATCAATACCGTAGAAATAGAATCCATTGAATGGCCTTGGAAACTCTAATCCTGTCGATTTGAATCGGTTTGGAACCTCTAATCCTGTCAATTTGAATGGGCTTGAAACTCTAATCCTGTCAATTTGAATGGGTTTGGAACCTCTAATCCTGTCAATTTGAATGGGCTTGGAACCTCTAATCCTGTCAATTTGAACGGGCTTGGAACCTCTAATCCTGTCAATTAGAATGGGCTTGGAACCTCTAATTCTGTCAATTAGAATGGCCTTGGAACCTCTAATCCTGTCAATTTGAATGGGGCGGCCAGTTCTATGGATTCTTTCTATACTAAATACACTCCAGTGAAGTGTACCAAACCATTACTGAAGACCACAA
Source organism: Salmo trutta (assembly GCF_901001165.1). NCBI lineage: Eukaryota > Metazoa > Chordata > Actinopteri > Salmoniformes > Salmonidae > Salmo > Salmo trutta. The sequence goes on along the minus strand of NW_021822319.1, from coordinate 35,877 downwards.
GGTTTAAACAGGACTTTAACCAGGACTAGATCATCTGTGGTTTAACCAGGACTAGATCATCTGTGGTTTAACCAGGACTAGCTCATCTGTGGTTTAACCAGGACTAGCTCATCCGTGGTTTAACCAGGACTAGATCATCTGTGGTTTAACCAGGACTAAATCATCTGTGGTTTAACCAGGACTAGATCATCTGTGGTTTAACCAGGACTAGGTCATCTGTGGTTTAACCAGGACTAGCTCATCCGTGGTTTAACCAGGACTAGATCATCCGTAGTTTAACCAGGACTAGATCATCCGTAGTTTAACCAGGACTAGATCATCTGTGGTTTAACCAGGACTAGATCATCTGTGGTTTAACCAGGACTAGATCATCTGTGGTTTAACCAGGACTAGATCATATGTGGGTTAACCAGGACTAGATCATCTGTGGTTTAACCAGGACTAGATCATCTGTGGTTTAACCAGGACTAGATCATCTGTGGTTTAACCAGGACTAGATCATCTGTGGTTTAACCAGGACTAGATCATCCGTGGTTTAACCAGGACTAGATCATCCGTGGTTTAACCAGGACTAGATCATATGTGGTTTAACCAGGACTAGATCATATGTGGTTTAACCAGGACTAGTTAATCTGTGGTTTAACCAGGACTAGATAATCTGTGGTTTAACCAGGACTAGATCATATGTGGTTTAACCAGGACTAGACCATCCGTGGTTTAACCAGGACTAGATCATCTGTGGTTTAACCAGGACTAGATCATCTGTGGTTTAACCAGGACTAGATCATCTGTGGTTTAACCAGGACTAGATCATCCGTGGTTTAACCAGGACTAGATCATCCGTGGTTTAACCAGGACTAGATCATATGTGGTTTAACCAGGACTAGATCATATGTGGTTTAACCAGGACTAGTTAATCTGTGGTTTAACCAGGACTAGATAATCTGTGGTTTAACCAGGACTAGATCATCTGTGGTTTAACCAGGACTAGATCATCTGTGGTTTAACCAGGACTAGATCATCTGTGGTTTAACCAGGACTAGATCATCTGTGGTTTAACCAGGACTAGATCATCTGTGTTTTAACCAGGACTAGATCATCCGTGGTTTAACCAGGACTAGATCATGTCTTCCTGGAGATGATGTGCATTCAGGTGCTCTAAAACTCCTGAGACTACGACCTCAATTTCCACACCACTGGGGTTGTAGTTATTATTATCAATAAACAGACACCGGCTGGGCTGCAACTTACCACCTTTACTGGTGGGTGAGTCGTTTCACTGCTTAAAGCCTGGTTCATTTCCCGTGGTTGAAACAACATGGCCGCCCCCCCGACACTACACTAAACCTTAGTCACGTCGGGGTCATTAAAATGACTTCCCTGCTCCTCCCGCATGCCTGGCCTGCCTGCAAGACCTCCTCAGCTCTTCCTGAAGAGGCAGCGGTGGAGGAGGCCATCCATTAGATGCTCCTAACCATTCATCACTGTGTGAAGGCATGGGGCCTCAGCGCCCAGCGGTGTCCGGCTGGACAGGAGGTGAAGCGCTAACCAAAGCAGCCCATCCCTCCATCCCTCTTCCCTCCCTCTCCATCCGTTCGCCAATATAAGCTTTGGCAAACGGATGGAGCCAGTCTGGGCTGGGTAGAGATGGAGCTGGGTAGAGATGGAGCTGGGTAGAGATGGGGCTGGGTAGAGATGGGGCTGGGTAGGGATGGGGCTGGGTAGGGATGGGGCTGGGTAGAGATGGGGCTGGGCTGGGTAGGGATGGGGCTGGGTAGGGATGGGGCTGGGTAGGGATGGGGCTGGGTAGGGATGGGGCTGGGTAGAGATGGGGCTGGGTAGAGATGGAGCTGGGTAGAGATGGAGCTGGGTAGGGATGGGGCTGGGTAGAGATGGGGCTGGGCTGGGTAGAGATGGGGCTGGGCTGGGTAGAGATGGGGCTGGGTAGAGATGGGGCTGGGCTGGGTAGAGATGGGGCTGGGTAGAGATGGGGCTGGGTAGAGATGGGACTGGGTAGAGATGGGGCTGGGCTGGGTAGGGATGGGGCTGGGTAGAGATGGGGCTGGGTAGAGATGGAGCTGGGTAGGGATGGGGCTGGGTAGAGATGGGACTGGGTAGAGATGGGGCTGGGTAGAGATGGGGCTGGGTAGAGATGGGGCTGGGTAGAGATGGGGCTGGGTAGAGATGGGACTGGGTAGAGATGGGGCTGGGCTGGGTAGGGATGGGGCTGGGTAGAGATGGAGCTGGGTAGAGATGGGGCTGGGTAGAGATGGGGCTGGGTAGGGATGGGGCTGGGTAGGGATGGGGCTGGGTAGGGATGGGGCTGGGTAGAGATGGGGCTGGGTAGAGATGGGGCTGGGTAGGGATGGGGCTGGGTAGGGATGGGGCTGGGTAGAGATGGGGCTGGGTAGAGATGGGGCTGGGTAGGGATGGGGCTGGGCTGGGTAGGGATGGGGCTGGGTAGAGATGGGGCTGGGTAGGGATGGGGCTGGGTAGGGATGGGGCTGGGTAGAGATGGGGCTGGGCTGGGTAGGGATGGGGCTGGGTAGGGATGGGGCTGGGTAGAGATGGGGCTGGGTAGAGATGGAGCTGGGTAGGGATGGGGCTGGGTAGAGATGGGGCTGGGTAGAGATGGGGCTGGGTAGGGATGGGGCTGGGTAGAGATGGGGCTGGGTAGAGATGGGGCTGGGTAGGGATGGGGCTGGGTAGAGATGGGGCTGGGTAGGGATGGGGCTGGGTAGAGATGGGGCTGGGTAGAGATGGGGCTGGGTAGAGATGGGGCTGGGTAGAGATGGGGCTGGGCTGGGTAGGGATGGGGCTGGGCTGGGTAGAGATGGGGCTGGGTAGAGATGGGGCTGGGTAGGGATGGGACTGGGTAGGGATGGGGCTGGGTAGGGATGGGGCTGGGTAGAGATGGGGCTGGGTAGGGATGGGGCTGGGTAGAGGATGGGGCTGGGTAGAGATGGGGCTGGGTAGAGATGGGGCTGGGTAGAGATGGGGCTGGGTAGAGATGGGGCTGGGTAGAGATGGGGCTGGGCTGGGTAGGGATGGGGCTGGGTAGAGATGGGGCTGGGCTGGGTAGGGATGGGGCTGGGCTGGGTAGAGATGGGGCTGGGTAGAGATGGGGCTGGGTAGGGATGGGGCTGGGTAGAGATGGGGCTGGGTAGAGATGGGGCTGGGCTGGGTAGAGATGGGGCTGGGTAGAGATGGGGCTGGGTAGAGATGGGGCTGGGTAGGGATGGGGCTGGGTAGAGATGGGGCTGGGTAGGGATGGGGCTGGGTAGGGATGGGGCTGGGTAGAGATGGGGCTGGGTAGGGATGGGGCTGGGTAGAGATGGGGCTGGGCTGGGTAGAGATGGGGCTGGGTAGAGATGGGGCTGGGTAGAGATGGGGCTGGGTAGGGATGGGCTGGGTAGGGATGGGGCTGGGTAGAGATGGGGCTGGGTAGAGATGGGGCTGGGTAGAGATGGGGCTGGGTAGAGATGGGGCTGGGATGGGTAAGACTGTTTTCTCTGGCCATCTGGAGGATGGTATTTATGTGTGGCCCTGCGGTAGAGTAGACACTGCTGCCTGGCTGAGCTGACTGATGCTGCTGTGGGGAGGAGAGACAGACTACAGACTACGGCACCAGGTGTGCCAGTCAGCCATAGGAGACTTCAGACAGGACCGCTACAAAGAGGAATGTGCGCTCTTTATTTCTCTCCCTCTCTCTCTCTCTCTCTTTCTCTCTCTCTCTTCATCCCTCTCTCTAACTCTCTATTTTACTCTCTCTCCCTCTCTCTCTCACTCTCTATTTTACTCTCTCTCCCTCTCTCTCTCTCTCTCTCTCTCTCTCTCTCTCTCTCTCTCTCTCCAGACACACCTATTCAGTTTCTTACAAGGCATAGCAACAACACAGTTCTGCCTGTTCTTCCCCTGGTCAATAATACCTTTGTGTTGAACTGTACTGGCAATACACCGTTTGTAAAATATGAGAATCAGCTTGCTGCGTCTTCCTCACCACTGAGAACTACTCGTGTTGTTTTTGTGGATCAAAGTTCATCAAACATGATTAGTTTATAGACCAGCTAGTTTTCCACCTTCTCCTCGGAGAACCCCAGCCGTTCCATGCAGTCTATTCCACAGCTGACACACCTGATTCAACTGTTCTACTAATCATCAAGCCCCTGATTGGTCGATCAGGTCAGCTAGTTCAGGGTTACTAATCATCAAGCCCCTGATTGGTCAATCAGGTCAGCTCGTTCAGGGTTACTAATCATCAAGCCCCTGATTGGTCAATCAGGTCAGCTCGTTCAGGGTTACTAATCATCAAGCCCCTGATTGGTCAATCAGGTCAGCTAGTTCAGGGTTACTAATCATCAAGCCCCTGATTGGTCAATCAGGTCAGCTCGTTCAGGGTTACTAATCATCAAGCCCCTGATTGGTCAATCAGGACCATCCAGATCTGTTTAATAAACAGAACAGACTAAAGAAGAGAGAGAGCCAGTCTACAGGACCATCCAGATCTGTTGAATAAACAGAACAGACTAAAGAAGAGAGAGAGCCAGTCTACAGACCATCCAGATCTGTTGAATAAACAGAACAGACTAAAGAAGAGAGAGCCAGTCTACAGACCATCCAGATCTGTTGAATAAACAGAACAGACTAAAGAAGAGAGAGCCAGTCTACAGACCATCCAGATCTGTTGAATTAAAAACTGTATGTTGGATGGGTTTAAACGATGTATTGGTAAATCAACTTAAACTGATGAACCATGAACATAATACAGCTGCTATGAAGCCGTGTTCCTGTAGTTCCTGTAGACTCAGTGAAGTGGTTAAGTACTGGCTATTTATCCACTTATATTGTTCACATATTGTTGAATGTGCTCGTAGTGAAGTTACTTATGAACATGTGGCCCACAGAATAGAATAAACACAATAAAATATTGTATACTTCATTTCCCCCCCATCAACACAAAGCCAGGTAACTTATAAGCAAAGCATTCAGCGTACACAGAATAGTATCTAACTTTACTTTCCCCCATGAACACAAAGAGCAAGCTGTGGCTGACAGCAGTGGTAGGACAGAATGTGGATGTTTCTAAGGACAAGGCTACGTCTTGAAGTACAAAGAGCAAGCTGTGGCTGACTGCAGTGGTAGGACACAATGTGGATGTTTCTAAGGACAAGGCTACGTCTTGAAGTACAGCATTCCTCTGTCCATACCTCTCAGAACTGATTGGAGATCCTTCCACATTCCTACCTCATTGTTACCTCAGGAAACGCCATAGCCCACATTTCACAGTATGTACCTGGAAAGCACTTACCTTCACCTCGTAAAACCCTGTCAATTGTTATACGCAGCCTTTCAATATACACATTCCCCTTCAACTGCTGTCTTATAGAGCCAAGGTGCTCAGAGCTCCAGGGCCGAGTCAGGCTGTCAGAGCTCCAGGGCCCGAGTCAGGCTGTCAGAGCTCCAGGGCCGAGTCAGGCTGTCAGAGCTCCAGGGCCGAGTCAGGCGGTCAGAGCTCCAGGGCCCGAGTCAGGCTGTCAGAGCTCCAGGGCCGAGTCAGGCTGTCAGAGCTCCAGGGCCGAGTCAGGCTGTCAGAGCTCCAGGGCCGAGTCAGGCTGTCAGAGCTCCAGGGCCCGAGTCAGGCTGTCAGAGCTCCAGGGCCGAGTCAGGCTGTCAGAGCTCCAGGGCCGAGTCAGGCGGTCAGAGCTCCAGGGCCGAGTCAGGCTGTCAGAGCTCCAGGGCCGAGTCAGGCTGTCAGAGCTCCAGGGCCGAGTCAGGCTGTCAGAGCTCCAGGGCCGAGTCAGGCTGTCAGAGCTCCAGGGCCGAGTCAGGCTGTCAGAGCTCCAGGGCCGAGTCAGGCTGTCAGAGCTGTTAACACTCAACACGTTAACACACAGCACGTTTCTAAATGAACGTTTCGTCGATGCCGTTCTCCTCTCTAGTCTGAGCAGACAGACGCAGGCCAATCGGGACGTCAACCTGTTTTGGCTGCGTTGATTTGCATTGATTTGCATGTTATTAGGAGCTAAATGCCCAGGTGTCCTCAGTTCAGGTGTCTTCTCAGTAAGACATCAGTGACCTAATTTGAAGGTGGTGAGGACGTTTTTTTGACATGTTCTGGTGACTCATTGCACAGCAGCTTTTTGTGGGACGTCAATATGTTTGATTGATTTAGATGTAGTGTGTTGATATGTTGCTGTCCTTCGGTATCAAGGGAGTAGAAATGTGTGTCGTATTTGTTAAAGTCTGAGATCTGACTGGTTCAAGCAGATGGATGGACGTCTCTGAATGTGTCCCAAATGGGACCCTATTCCCTATGTACTGCACTACTGTTGACCAGAGCCCTAAGGGACCCTATTCCCTATGTAGTGCACTACTTTTGACCAGAGCCCTATGGAGACCCTAATCCCTATGTAGTACACTACTTTTGACCAGAGCCCTATGGGGACCCTAATCCCTATGTAGTGCACTACTGTTGACCAGAGCCCTAAGGGACCCTAATCCCTATGTAGTGCACTACTGTTGACCAGAGCCCTATGGAGACCCTATTCCCTATGTAGTGCACTACTGTTGACCAGAGCCCTAAGGGACCCTAATCCCTATGTAGTGCACTACTGTTGACCAGAGCCCTATGGAGACCCTATTCCCTATGTAGTGCACTACTGTTGACCAGAGCCCTATGGGACCCTATTCCCTATGTAGTGCACTACTGTTGACCAGAGCCCTATGGAGACCCTATTCCCTATGTAGTGCACTACTGTTGACCAGAGCCCTATGGAGACCCTATTCCCTATGTAGTGCACTACTGTTGACCAGAGCCCTATGGAGACCCTATTTCCTATGTAGTGCACTACTGTTGACCAGAGCCCTATGGGGACCCTATTCCCTATGTAGTGCACTACTGTTGACCAGAGCCCTATGGAGACCCTATTCCCTATGTAGTGCACTACTGTTGACCAGAGCCCTATGGAGACCCTATTTCCTATGTAGTGCACTACTGTTGACCAGAGCCCTATGGGACCCTATTCCCTCTCCAAGTCTCTTTGATGGACAGACAGCATGTCTCCCGTTGAACAGCTGTCTGTCCGTTTGTCTGTTCATGTAGAACTACTGAAGGCATTTGAGCTGAGAGATTCACATCCGTGTTTCTTTCTGATGAACACCTCACTGCCTCGGGTCCAGGCCTTATTAGTGGCCAATCCAAACCCTGTTGGACCTCCAGTGTCCCTCCACGTTTCCCCTCCATGTCCTCCCCTACGTCCCTCCATGTCCTCTCCTACGTCCCTCCATGTCCTCTCCTACGTCCCTCCATGTCCTCCCCTCCATATCCTCCCCTACGTCCCTCCATGTCCTCCCCTACGTCCCTCCATGTCCTCCCCTACGTCCCTCCATGTCCTCTCCTACGTCCCTCCATGTCCTCCCCTCCATATCCTCCCCTACGTCCCTCCATGTTCTCCCCTACGTCCCTCCATGTCCTCCCCTCCATATCCTCCCCTACGTCCCTCCATGTCCTCCCCTACGTCCCTCCATGTCCTCCCCTACCTCCCTCCATGTCCTCTCCTACGTCCCTCCATGTCCTCTCCTACGTCCCTCCATGTCCTCCCCTACGTCCCTCCATGTCCTCTCCTACGTCCCTCCATGTCCTCCCCTCCATATCCTCCACTACGTCCCTCCATGTCCTCTCCTACGTCCCTCCATGTCCTCCCCTCCATATCCTCCACTACGTCCCTCCATGTCCTCCCCTACGTCCCTCCATGTCCTCCCCTACGTCCCTCCATGTCCTCTCCTACGTCCCTCCATGTTCTCCCCTACGTCCCTCCATGTCCTCCCCTACGTCCCTCCATGTCCTCCCCTACGTCCCACCATGTCCTCTCCTACGTCCCTCCATGTCCTCCCCTACGTCCCTCCATGTCCTCCCCTCCATGTCCTCTCCTACGTCCCTCCATGTCCTCCCCCCTAGTTTCAAATAAAGATAAGTGGTTTATTATTTGGCTTATCAAGATTATTTTCTGCCGTCCCTGACTCCGGAAGGTTCCGGGAGAGGAGAGCGACTGACTGCTTTGGGCTGTAACAGGAGCGGCAGCAATCTCAGCCCAGGCCTCAGCTCCTAATAGGCTGAAATAGTGAGTCTGGGTCCAAAATGCCACCCTATTCCCTTTCTAGTGCGTGACTTTAGACCAGGGTCCATAAGGGGTAGTGCACTATATAGGGAAATGGGATGCCATTTGGGATGCACTCTGTCTCCCAAGGTCAGCTTTGGGTTCATGGTGTTTGATCAAATTCCTGCTCCTATTCAACCCAGAATGAAGATGTGATTTCAGGGTGGAAAGTAAAGAGATTCTCTTAAGGTAGCTGGTTATCTTCCTCTACCCGAGCCTGGCAACCTTCCTCCAACCTCTCTCCTCTCCTCCTCCTCCTCCGACTCTCGTCTCCCTCTCTCCCAAATCAGAAGGGCCAGAAGGCATACTTCACCATTGGAATAGGATCTACACAATTGTGTGTGTGTGTGTGTGTGCCTGTGTCTGTGTGTGTGTGTGTTTGTGGGGGTTATGGAGTGAATACTGCAGGGATCTCATTGGTGGTGTTGAGGAATAGTATTCTCGGGTAGGGTAGGGTGAGAACCATCTGTCTGTCTGAGACCTTCTGTAGATGTGGCCCTATTGGATTTCTTCTGGTTTTACAAGTAGACGTTTGAGGAGTTTTTCTGTGAATTAAGATGTTTTCATTGTTATCTTGGTCTGAAACTATCTCTCCATCTCCATCTCTCTCTCTGTCTCTCCATCTCTCTCTCTCTCTCCATCTCTCTCACCATCTCCATCTCTCTCTGTCTCTCCATCTCCATCTCTCTCCATCTCTCTCTCTCTCCATCTCCATCTCTCTCTCTCCATCTCTCTCTCTCCATCTCTCTCCATCTCCATCTCTCTCTCTCTCCATCTCTCTCGCCATCTCCATCTCTCTCTCTCTCTCTCTCCATCTCCATCTGTCTCTCTCTCCATCTCTCTCTCTCTCTCCATCTCTCTCTGTCTCTCCATCTCTCTCTCTCTCCATCTCTCTCTCGCTCTCTCTCCATCTCTCTCTCTCTCTCCATCTCTCTCTCTGTCTCTCCATCTCTCTCTCTCTCCATCTCTCTCTCTGTCTCTCCATCTCTCTCTCTGTCTCTCCATCTCTCTCTGTCTCTCCATCTCTCTCTGTCTCTCCATCTCTCTCTCTCTCCATCTCTCTCTCTCTCTCTCTCTCTCTCTCCATCTCTCTCTGTCTCTCCATCTCTCTCTCTCTCCATCTCTCTCTCTCTCTCTCCATCTCTCTCTCTGTCTCTCCATCTCTCTCTGTCTCTCCATCTCTCTCTGTCTCTCCATCTCTCTCTCTCTCCATCTCTCTCTCTCTCCATCTCTCTCTCTCTCCATCTCTCTCTTAATTCAGTTCAATAGACTTTATTAACATGGCATGTAAAATGACTTACATTGTCAAAGTATACATGTATAAATAAATGGTGGGACCAACAGCAGTAATAATAGTAGTAGTGGACATGTGATTACCATTAACAACAACTGCAACAACAATATTAATGAGAGTAATAATACATTAAAGCGATGGTAGTAGCCCAGTGTCAACATGACTGAGAAGACACATGACCTGGTATGAAAGACTAAACTAAAACTTAATGGGAAATATTCTTTACATTGAATTGCACTTTTCACTGGCTGTCCCTCAGGTTGTGGCAGGAGGATGCACATTTGGTACATTTAGGCTTTTTCTTAATCTTTTGTAGTTTCAAATTCTTTGTACTGAATGATCATTTTTTGAAACAAACATTCTCTTAGGTCTGAGTATTTGTCACAGTGTAACAGGAAATGCAGCTCTGTCTCTACCTCTCCCCTGGAGCAGAGTGAGCACAGCCTGTCCTCTCTGGTTTGTCTGTGACGACCGGTCTCTATAGCCAGACTGTCCTCTCTGGTTTGTCTGTGACGACCGGTCTCTATAGCCAGACTGTCCTCTCTGGTTTGTCTGTGACGACCGGTCTCTATAGCCAGACTGTCCTCTCTGGTTTGTCTGTGACGACCGGTCTCTATAGCCAGACTGTCCTCTCTGGTTTGTCTGTGACGACCGGTCCTCTATAGCCAGACTGTCCTCTCTGGTTTGTCTGTGACGACCGGTCTCTATAGCCAGACTGTCCTCTCTGGTTTGTCTGTGACGACCGGTCTCTATAGCCAGACTGTCCTCTCTGGTTTGTCTGTGACGACCGGTCCTCTATAGCCAGACTGTCCTCTCTGGTTTGTCTGTGACGACCGGTCTCTATAGCCAGACTGTCCTCTCTGGTTTGTCTGTGACGACCGGTCTCTATAGCCAGACTGTCCTCTCTGGTTTGTCTGTGACGACCGGTCTCTATAGCCAGACTGTCCTCTCTGGTTTGTCTGTGACGACCGGTCTCTATAGCCAGACTGTCCTCTCTGGTTTGTCTGTGACGACCGGTCTCTATAGCCAGACTGTCCTCTCTGGTTTGTCTGTGACGACCGGTCTCTATAGCCAGACTGTCCTCTCTGGTTTGTCTGTGACGACCGGTCTCTATAGCCAGACTGTCCTCTCTGGTTTGTCTGTGACGACCGGTCTCTATAGCCAGACTGTCCTCTCTGGTTTGTCTGTGACGACCGGTCTCTATAGCCAGACTGTCCTCTCTGGTTTGTCTGTGACGACCGGTCTCTATAGCCAGACTGTCCTCTCTGGTTTGTCTGTGACGACCGGTCTCTATAGCCAGACTGTCCTCTCTGGTTTGTCTGTGACGACCGGTCTCTATAGCCAGACTGTCCTCTCTGGTTTGTCTGTGACGACCGGTCTCTATAGCCAGACTGTCCTCTCTGGTTTGTCTGTGACGACCGGTCTCTATAGCCAGACTGTCCTCTCTGGTTTGTCTGTGACGACCGGTCTCTATAGCCAGACTGTCCTCTCTGGTTTGTCTGTGACGACCGGTCTCTATAGCCAGACTGTCCTCTCTGGTTTGTCTGTGACGACCGGTCTCTATAGCCAGACTGTCCTCTCTGGTTTGTCTGTGACGACCGGTCTCTATAGCCAGACTGTCCTCTCTGGTTTGTCTGTGACGACCGGTCTCTATAGCCAGACTGTCCTCTCTGGTTTGTCTGTGACGACCTGTCTCTATAGCCAGACTGTCCTCTCTGGTTTGTCTGTGACGACCGGTCTCTATAGCCAGACTGTCCTCTCTGGTTTGTCTGTGACGACCGGTCTCTATAGCCAGACTGTCCTCTCTGGTTTGTCTGTGACGACCGGTCTCTATAGCCAGACTGTCCTCTCTGGTTTGTCTGTGACGACCGGTCTCTATAGCCAGACTGTCCTCTCTGGTTTGTCTGTGACGACCGGTCTCTATAGCCAGACTGTCCTCTCTGGTTTGTCTGTGACGACCGGTCTCTATAGCCAGACTGTCCTCTCTGTTTGTCTGTGACGACCGGTCTCTATAGCCAGACTGTCCTCTCTGGTTTGTCTGTGACGACCGGTCTCTATAGCCAGACTGTCCTCTCTGGTTTGTCTGTGACGACCGGTCTCTATAGCCAGACTGTCCTCTCTGGTTTGTCTGTGACGACCGGTCTCTATAGCCAGACTGTCCTCTCTGGTTTGTCTGTGACGACCGGTCTCTATAGCCAGACTGTCCTCTCTGGTTTGTCTGTGACGACCGGTCTCTATAGCCAGACTGTCCTCTCTGGTTTGTCTGTGTCGACCGGTCTCTATAGCCAGACTGTCCTCTCTGGTTTGTCTGTGACGACCGGTCTCTATAGCCAGACTGTCCTCTCTGGTTTGTCTGTGACGACCGGTCTCTATAGCCAGACTGTCCTCTCTGGTTTGTCTGTGACGACCGGTCTCTATAGCCAGACTGTCCTCTCTGGTTTGTCTGTGACGACCGGTCTCTATAGCCAGACTGTCCTCTCTGGTTTGTCTGTGACGACCGGTCTCTATAGCCAGACTGTCCTCTCTGGTTTGTCTGTGACGACCTGTCTCTATAGCCAGACTGTCCTCTCTGGTTTGTCTGTGACGACCGGTCTCTATAGCCAGACTGTCCTCTCTGGTTTGTCTGTGATGACCGGTCTCTATAGCCAGACTGTCCTCTCTGGTTTGTCTGTGACGACCGGTCTCTATAGCCAGACTGTCCTCTCTGGTTTGTCTGTGTCGACCGGTCTCTATAGCCAGACTGTGCTCACTGAGTCTGTACCTAGTCAGTGTTTTCCTCAGTTTTCTATCAGTCACAGTGGTCAGATAGTCTGCCACTATGTACTGTCTGTTTAGAGACAAATAGCATTAAAGTTTACTTAGATTTTTTGTGGTGTCTTTCCAAAAGGTGATATATTTTTATTTTTGCTTTGTGATGGTTTGGTTGGGCCAGATGTTCTGAGTGCTGTCCTGAGGCTCTATGGGGTTGGTTTGGGTTAGTGAACTGAGCCTCAGAACCAGCTGGCTGAGTGCTGTCCTGAGGCTCTATGGGGTTGGTTTGGGTTAGTGAACTGAGCCTCAGAACCAGCTGGCTGAGTGCCGTCCTGAGGCTCTATGGGGTTGTTTTGGGTTAGTGAACTGAGCCTCAGAACCAGCTGGCTGAGTGCCGTCCTGAGGCTCTATGGGGTTGGTTTGGGTTAGTGAACTGAGCCTCAGAACCAGCTGGCTGAGTGCCGTCCTGAGGCTCTATGGGGTTGGTTTGGGTTAGTGAACTGAGCCTCAGTACCAGCTGGCTGAGTGCCGTCCTGAGGCTCTATGGGGTTGGTTTGGGTTAGTGAACTGAGCCTCAGAACCAGCTGGCTGAGTGCCGTCCTGAGGCTCTATGGGGTTGGTTTGGGTTAGTGAACTGAGCCTCAGAACCAGCTGGCTGAGTGCCGTCCTGAGGCTCTATGGGGTTGGTTTGGGTTAGTGAACTGAGCCTCAGAACCAGCTGGCTGAATGCTTTCCTGAGGCTCTATGGGGTTGGTTTGGGTTAGTGAACTGAGCCTCAGAACCAGCTGGCTGAGTGCCGTCCTGAGGCTCTATGGGGTTGGTTTGGGTTAGTGAACTGAGCCTCAGAACCAGCTGGCTGAATGCTGTCCTGAGTCTCTATGGGGTTGGTTTGGGTTAGTGAACTGAGCCTCAGAACCAGCTGGCTGAATGCTGTCCTGAGTCTCTATGGGGTTGGTTTGGGTTAGTGAACTGAGTCTCAGAACCAGCTGGCTGAGTGCCGTCCTGAGGCTCTATGGGGTTGGTTTGGGTTAGTGAACTGAGCCTCAGAACCAGCTGGCTGAGGGGACTCTTCTCTTGTTTCATCTCTTGACATTGTAGAGCTGTGTGATGGAATGTTTTGGAATCGCTTGTTTTTAGATGGTTGTATAATTTGATGGCCCTTTTTTCAATTCGAATGAGGAGGGGGTATTGGCCCAATTCTGCTCTACATGCGTTATTTTGAGTTTTTCTTTGCACTTCCAATACAGTCTTGCAAAACTCTGCATGCAGTATTTCAATTGGATGTTTGTCCCGTTCGGTAAATTCATTATTAGAGCACGGACCCCATACTTCACTGACATATAGAGCAATTGGTTCTATAACTGATTGGAACATTTTCAGCCAGATTCTAATCTCTCTCCATCTCTCATGGTAAAGGTCCACGTTAAGGCATTATATATGCAGCAGATGATGTTGCCTGAGGGTAGGGAAGTTGTCCCATAATGCTGTTGCTGTTTCCCTGGGTTGAGAAACAGAAGGACTAATCAGTCCCCCCTCATTACCAAACCTCGACTACTTTACTCTCTTCTCTTCTCTAGAAGTCATGCTGATGCCATTAAGTCCTGTTTTAACTCATATCTCTGCGTCTGCATTTCATTACAAATTAAGGATGTATCAGGATTTATGCGAGGCTTTGGGGCGACAATGAAAATGGGTAGATTGAGACTTATCTTGTAGGCAAATAATAGCCCAATGTTTTATTTTTTATCTATTAGAATAGCTGTTTGCATTAATCAACTGTATTCCAAAAGCCAGCGAACCATGCTGCACAGTCTGTCTTTTTAAATTTGACGTTGTACTTTTTTGATTCAAGGACATATGGCGTTATTATGCAGTTAATATGGGAATAAATGGGGTAGATTTGTCTCTTAATCTTGTGGGCTAATAATATGTCATATTTCTAATCCATTTAGGTCTACTACTGTGACTTCTCTTTCTGTCTGAAAATAACATTATACTTTTTTAAATATAAATGTCCTTTATCTTTACTTCTCTCCACAGAAAAAACACCGAACCAAAGAGCTGTCGGCCCTGTTCCACTCCTATAACCCCTACCACCACAAGGTAAGACGTCATTCATTTTATTCACCTTTTTGAGTGATTGTGCAGGCGTGAGTTTTTCATATGTTCATGGTTATATGCCAACTCTCGCCTTTCTCCTTCCTCAAAGCCTGAGAGGGGAATGTTCTGGTTGTTTGATGGTGTCCATTCCCATGGTGTCCATTTATATGGTGTCCATCCCTATGGTGTCCATTCCCATGGTGTCCATTTATATGGTGTCCATCCCCATGGTGTCCATTCCCATGGTGTCCATTTATATGGTGTCCATCCCCATGGTGTCCATTCCCATGGTGTCCATTTATATGGTGTCCATCCCCATGGTGTCCATCCCCATGGTGTCCATCCCCATGGTGTCCATCCCCATGATGTCCATTCCCGTGGTGTCCGTTTATATGGTGTCCATCCCCATGGTGTCCATCCCCATGGTGTCCATCCCCATGGTGTCCATCCCTATGGTGTCCATCCCCATGGTGTCCATCTCCATGGTGTCCATCTCCATGGTGTCCATCCCCATGGTGTCCATCTCCATGGTGTCCATCCCCATGGTGTCCATCCCCATGGTGTCCATTTATATGGTGTCCATCCCCATGGTGTCCATTCCCATGGTGTCCATCCCCATGGTGTCCATCCCCCATGGTGTCCTAGTTTCCAGTATATGGTGTGCAGAGTGAATCATTTGGTCCCATACAGAGGATGTGAGCGGAGTCCTGCTCATGGAGCCTACAAAGAAAATACATTGGGAAGCATTTGAGAGTGTGACGCAATAGGCTGGTAGGGACATAAAGAGCTCAGCATTTAAACAACATTTAGTTGTATTAAATCATTATTGTCTATACATTGAACATATAGGCTTAGAATTAAATGCAAATGAAACAAAAAATTACTTATTAGTGCCTTTTTGAGTTCAGTTTTAGAATGAATTCCTAGAAACAGGAGTTTGGCCAGTCTGTCTTCAGGCTGATGTGATGGTTCCTGGAGAGCCGGCCAACAGAATATTTTCTCCACACTTCCAGAGCCTCTGGGGATGCTAAACATCCTTGACGCCTCTCTTACCAGGCTGAGCAGAGATGCAGGGGTGTTTTTACATTGTTCTATAGGTAGGCCTAAAGGTTTTTAGGCAACAACAAAAAAACTAGCAGAACCGAAAAGCTCCTTGAACGTGGGAATATTTGTATTTATTATGGATCCCGTTAGTTCCTGTCAAGGCAGCAGCTACTCTTCCTGGGGTTTATTATGGATCCCCATTAGTTCCTGCCAAGGCAGCAGCTACTCTTCCTGGGGTTTATTATGGGTCCCCATTAGTTCCTGCCAAGGCAGCAGCTACTCTTCCTGGGGTTTATTATGGATCCCCATTAGTTCCTGCCAAGACAGCAGCTACTCTTCCTGGGGGTTTATTATGGATCCCCATTAGTTCCTGCCAAGGCAGCAGCTACTCTTCCTGGGGTTTATTATGGATCCCCATTAGTTCCTGCCAAGGCAGCAGCTACTCTTCCTGGGGTTTATTATGGATCCCCGTTAGTTCCTGCCAAGGCAGCAGCTACTCTTCCTGGGGTTATTATGGATCCCCATTAGTTCCTGCCAAGGCAGCAGCTACTCTTCCTGGGGTTTATTATGGATCCCCGTTAGTTCCTGCCAAGGCAGCAGCTACTCTTCCTGGGGTTTATTATGGATCCCCATTAGTTCCTGCCAAGGCAGCAGCTACTCTTCCTGGGGTTTATTATGGATCCCCGTTAGTTCCTGCCAAGACAGCAGCTACTCTTCCTGGGGTTTATTATGGATCCCCATTAGTTCCTGCCAAGGCAGCAGCTACTCTTCCTGGGGTTTATTATGGATCCTCATTAGTTCCTGCCAAGGCAGCAGCTACCCTTCCTGGGGTTTATTATGGATCCCCATTAGTTCTTGCCAAGGCAGCAGCTACTCTTCCTGGGGTTTATTATGGATCCCCATTAGTTCCTGCCAAGGCAGCAGCTACTCTTCCTGGGGTTTATTATGGATCCCCGTTAGTTCCTGTCAAGACAGCAGCTACTCTTCCTGGGGTTTATTATGGATCCCCGTTAGTTCCTGCCAAGACAGCAGCTACTCTTCCTGGGGTTTATTATGGATCCCCATTAGTTCCTGCCAAGGCAGCAGCTGCTCTTCCTGGGGTTTATTATGGATCCCCATTAGTTCCTGCCAAGACAGCAGCTACTCTTCCTGGGGTTTATTATGGATCCCCATTAGTTCCTGCCAAGACAGCAGCTACTCTTCCTGGGGTTTATTATGGGGTTTACTGGGGTTTACTGTTGATATTGCAGGTTTGCTGTTGTCTCTGATATCTTGTCAATACTATTTGAAATCATTTCATCCCACTGTGCTTGTTTGAGCTTGCCTGGCTTAATGGACCAATAGAATAGTCTCCATTTGGCAATCCAGGATACTAGAGCAAAGGGTCAAAGTATTACAAATATTTCAAATATTATTTTAATCCCAGGTCTGGATGTCAACCTGGTCTTTATTGAAGACTCTTTGATACGTCGTCCTCTGTGTGGTGACTCGTGTAACATTGATGATTGTATTCCTCTGAGAGATCTGTGATTTAACAAAATGGCCGTTGTCCGATCGGGAATGTTCTCTCACTGTTTGCACTGTGTGGTGCTTGTCTTTTTGAAGTGGATCTGACGCCCTGAGATGCTCAGGGAGTTTGTTTAGAGCTTGAAGATGCCACCACTCGATGCATCTTCAACCATCGAGACAAGGCTTTTTTTTATTTATTGAAATGTCCACACAAGGTCAACCAGTTTGGTGTGTCAGGTAAGTGATGAGGAGAAACCGAAGACGTCAGAAGACCTTTAGGATGGTCCTCTGTAGAGGAGCTGTCTGAGAGACTGCTGTGCTGCTGGCTAGGACTCCCATTGACCAACATTCCTCTGAACCTCTGAGACCTGTTCATGTTTCAGACAGGTCCCTCTCCTGTACCCTCCAATCATTACTATACACTAAGTCCCTTTCCTGTACCCTCCAATCATTAGTATACACTGAGTCCCTCTCCTGTACCCTCCAATCATTAGTATACACTAAGTCCCTCTCCTGTACCCTCCAATCATTACTATACACTAAGTCCCTCTCCTGTACCCTCCAATCATTAGTATACACTAAGTCCCTCTCCTGTACCCTCCAATCATTACTATACACTAAGTCCCTCTCCTGTACCCTCCAATCATTAGTATACACTAAGTCCCTCTCCTGTACCCTCCAATCATTACTATACACTAAGTCCCTCTCCTGTACCCTCCAATCATTAGTATACACTAAGTCCCTCTCCTGTACCCTCCAATCATTACTATACACTAAGTCCCTTTCCTGTACCCTCCAATCATTACTATACACTAAGTCCCTCTCCTGTACCCTCCAATCATTAGTATACACTAAGTCCCTCTCCTGTACCCTCCAATCATTAGTATACACTAAGTCCCTCTCCTGTACCCTCCAATCATTAGTATACACTAAGTCCCTCTCCTGTACCCTCCAATCATTAGTATACACTAAGTCCCTCTCCTGTACCCTCCAATCATTGGTCCCTCTCCAATACCCCCAGCGTCGTCTGGGTTTGGCCGGGGTAGACCACTATTGTAAAATAAGAATTTGTTCTTAACTGACTTGCCTAGTTAAATAAAGGTTAAATATAAATAAATAAAAAATAAACTTGGTCTCCTCCGTGTTCGCTGCCGAGTGGAAATATTATCCCTTGCGGTTCAGTTGTTAGAGCGTGGCGCTTTGCAACTCCAGGGTTGCTGGTTCGAGTCCCACGGGGGACCAGTACGGGAAAAAGTCCAAAAATGTATGTACTCACTGCTGTAAGTTCCTCTGCATAAGACTGTCTACTAAATGACTCAAATGGAACAAAAAAATGGAAAATGAAATACCAGGGGCCCTGACTACAATTACAGGCCTACCCGTAGAGGTTACTGGTCCTCCATCTTGGATCTGGCGTGGAGAGTAATGAATAAGCATTCATTGAATAATAATCCCTCTTTAATGATGCGTAGGCTAGTTTCCCTCTCACTGCTTTCTGTGGTATTATCCAGCTAATGGAGACACCTTCAGCAGGTCATTTGGCTTTGTTTCATACGGTGATTAGCAGCATTACCACGTTCTAATTGACTGGAGAGGACTGGTGATTACGGTGCCTCTGAAAGCCTGAACAGGATTCTCTCTGTCAATGAACATCAGTGGTAGAAACACTTCACGTCCACTGAAGACCTATATGGTGACTTCAGTGTGGTGAAACTGAATAGTTTCAGATAGAAATGTGATGAATAGGGATGACATGATCGGCCTATTCTATGCGCCTAACAATCATAACTGTTCTACACAGTACATTTCTACCTGAACGTTCTTTAGTGTTGCCCTCTTCTGAACAGGCCCCAGTTTATAGATTCAGAACACAAGTTATAATTAAATATAATACATTTACTTTATAACGCACTCTTAATTGAAAGACAATTTAAAAGTTGTGGAGGTGAGGCTCATGAGTTTGAGGAGACTGACGGGAGATGGTGAGAGGAGACTGATGGGAGATAGAGAGGAGACTGATGGGAAATAGAGAGGAGACTGACTGGAGACAGAGAGTGGAGACTGACGGGAGATAGAGAGAGGAGGCTGACGGGAGATAGAGAGAGGAGACTGACTGGAGACAGAGAGTGGAGACTGACGGGAGATAGAGAGAGGAGACTGACGGGAGATAGAGAGAGGAGACTGACGGGAGATAGAGAGAGGAGACTGACGGGAGATAGAGAGAGGAGACTGACGGGAGATAGAGAGAGGAGACTGACGGGAGATAGAGAGAGGAGACTGACGGGAGATGGTGAGAGGTGACTGACGGGAGATAGAGAGAGGAGACTGACGGGAGATAGAGAGATGAGACTGACGGGAGATAGAGAGAGGAGGCTGACGGGAGATAGAGGAGACTGACAGGAGATAGAGAGAGGAGACTGACGGGAGATAGAGAGAGGAGGCTGACGGGAGATAGAGGAGACTGACAGGAGATAGAGAGAGGAGACTGACGGGAGATAGAGAGAGGAGGCTGACGGGAGATAGAGGAGACTGACGGGAGATAGAGAGAGGAGACTGACGGGAGATGGTGAGAGGGCTTTGTACACTACGTGATGTCCTAACTTTATTGAGACGTACGTGATGTCCTAACTTTATTGAGACAGGAGATATGGACTTCGGGATGTTTTAGTAAAGCAGGTTTTTGACACCTGTGTTGCTGCCTGAGGATTGTCAGACACAGCTCTTAGTTCTTACTCCCAACTAAATGAAATCACGTCTTGAATTGAAACGGTCCAACGCTGTCATTCTCTTCAACAGTCTTAATCAGTTTGACCTGCGGTGAGGTTTTCTGTTCATGTTTAACTTTAATCTCCTGCAGCTTCTCTCCTACAGTCTTAATGAACAGAACCGAAGGAAGCTCACACATCCTCTGGAAAGACATGTCTTCCTCCCACACACGCATGTTTTACCGCCCGCACACACAAACATGTGTACATACACACACACGGACGCAAGCGCACAAACACACACAGTCCCAGGAGAGTGTGTGGAAACAGAGACCGAGGTGTTTTGTAAGGTGTGTGTGTGTGTGTGTGTGTGTGTGTGTGTGTGTGTGTGTGTGTGTGTGTGTGTGTGTGTGTGTGTGTGTGTGTGTGTGTGTGTGTGTGTGTGTGTGTGTGGAAGTAAAGAAACATGTTAAAGCCTCAGTCAGATATTTGGTCTGTCAGATCAGGCCCTGGAAGCGGCTGTATTCTGCTTGTGTTAACAACATTTATCTGTCTTTCTCCACACATCTGTTGTGATTTGGGGGATCTTTCTCTCTTTAAAAGTTGCCATTGTTTTGTCAATTTTTAGGAAATGTTACTTCCTGTGTGGCTCGTGGTTTCTTGTCTCTCTAGTCTCTGAATTTAATAATCCTTCAATGTAAAGTCTCTGAACTTAATAATAATTCAATGTAAAGTCTCTGAATTTAATAATCCTTCAATGTAAAGTCTCTGAATTTAATAATCCCTCAATGTAAAGTCTCTGAATTTAATAATCCCTCAATGTAAAGTCTCTGAATTTAATAATCCCTCAATGTAAAGTCTCTGAATTTAATAATCCCTCAATGTAAAGTCTCTGAATTTAATAATCCCTCAATGTAAAGTCTCTGAATTTAATAATCCCTCAATGTAAAGTCTCTGAATTTAATAATCCCTAAATGTAAAGTCTCTGAATTTAAAGTCTCTGAATGTAAAGTCTCTGAATGAAATACTCACTGAATGTAAAGTCTCTGAATGTAAAGTCTCTGAATGAAATACTCACTGAATGTAAAGTCTCTCTGATTTTAGTTGTAGTTAACATCATCCTGAGGCCCTTCCTTCCATGGCCAGTGCCCACAGTGGTCTGTTGATTGAAATTAGCATGTCATAAAGCACAGATTACCCACAGATCTGAATAGTTTTAATAATGTCCTCCTCTCCCTGTTCCTCATAGCCTCCCTTAGGCTCCTCTGTTACACACACACACACACACACCCAAGGCCCCTCTGTTACTGGGGTAATTACATGAAATAGCATGGTTTGTCCCCGGACGTTATTGCTTACATGCCTCATAATGCCAGCCTTAAGGACACATCACTGTAAATAAGAGCTGAGTCGACTGCTTCACCAAACAGCCTCGTTGTTTATACTACTATTATATATCTCTCGGCCACATTAGATAAACATGTACAATTTGATTACTCACCGTGTTTCGTCCTTGGCCATTTATGAGACGTTTCCCAAATGGTACCCTATTCCCGGTATAGTGCACTACCCCTATGGGCCATGGTCAAAAGTAGTGCACTACCCCTATGGGCCATGGTCAAAAGTAGTGCACTACCCCTATGGGCCCTGGTCAAAAGTAGTGCACTACCCCTATGGGCCCTGGTCAAAAGTAGTGCACTAGATAGGGAATAGGGTGCCATGTGGGCCGCCGACATGGGTTAATGTAGCCACAGATTAGAACAACACCTAAAACACATCTCTAATGGTGTTGTGGTGTAAATCACTTTTATGGTCATCGTAGAGCAGCAGAGAATTACAATAACATTAGTAGTGGTTTGGTTTGTTCCCTGGAGGTTTTTACAAATGGATTTTGTCCAGTATAAATGTACAAGGTGGAAATCTGCAGACATCTGCTAGGAATAACTGACGTTACTGTTACTTCCCTGTTGGCCGATGTAGAGCTGCTGTTACTTCCCTGTTGGCCGACGTAGAGCTGCTGTTACTTCCCTGTTGGCCGACGTAGAGCTGCTGTCACTTCCCTGTTGGCCGACGTAGAGCTGCTGTCACTTCCCTGTTGGCCGACGTAGAGCTGCTGTTACTTCCCTGTTGGCCGATGTAGAGCTGCTGTTACTTCCCTGTTGGCCGACGTAGAGCTGCTGTTACTTCCCTGTTGGCTGATGTAGAGCTGCTGTTACTTCCCTGTTGTTGGCCGACGTAGAGCTGCTGTTACTTCCCTGTTGGCTGATGTAGAGCTGCTGTTACTTCCCTGTTGGCCGACGTAGAGCTGCTGTTACTTCCCTGTTGGCCGACGTAGAGCTGCTGTTACTTCCCTGTTGGCCGACGTAGAGCTGCTGTTACTTCCCTGTTGGCTGACGTAGAGCTGCTGTTACTTCCCTGTTGGCCGACGTAGAGCTGCTGTTACTTCCCTGTTGTTGGCCGATGTAGAGCTGCTGTTACTTCCCTGTTGGCCGACGTAGAGCTGCTGTTACTTCCCTGTTGGCCGACGTAGAGCTGCTGTTACTACCCTGTTGGCCGACGTAGAGCTGCTGTTACTTCCCTGTTGTTGGCCGACGTAGAGCTGCTGTTACTTCCCTGTTGGCCGACGTAGAGCTGCTGTTACTTCCCTGTTGTTGGCCGACGTAGAGCTGCTGTTACTACCCTGTTGGCCGACGTAGAGCTGCTGTTACTTCCCTGTTGGCTGATGTAGAGCTGCTGTTACTTCCCTGTTGGCCGACGTAGAGCTGCTGTTACTTCCCTGTTGGCCGATGTAGAGCTGCTGTTACTTCCCTGTTGGCCGACGTAGAGCTGCTGTTACTTCCCTGTTGTTGGCCGACGTAGAGCTGCTGTTACTTCCCTGTTGGCCGACGTAGAGCTGCTGTTACTTCCCTGTTGGCCGACGTAGAGCTGCTGTTACTTCCCTGTTGTTGGCCGACGTAGAGCTGCTGTTACTTCCCTGTTGGCCGACGTAGAGCTGCTGTTACTTCCCTGTTGTTGGCCGACGTAGAGCTGCTGTTACTACCCTGTTGGCCGACGTAGAGCTGCTGTTACTTCCCTGTTGGCTGATGTAGAGCTGCTGTTACTTCCCTGTTGGCCGACGTAGAGCTGCTGTTACTTCCCTGTTGGCCGATGTAGAGCTGCTGTTACTTCCCTGTTGGCCGACGTAGAGCTGCTGTTACTTCCCTGTTGGCCGATGTAGAGCTGCTGTTACTTCCCTGTTGGCCGACGTAGAGCTGCTGTTACTTCCCTGTTGGCCGATGTAGAGCTGCTGTTACTTCCCTGTTGGCCGACGTAGAGCTGCTGTTACTTCTCTGTTGGCCGACGTAGAGCTGCTGTTACTTCCCTGTTGGCCGACGTAGAGCTGCTGTTACTTCCCTGTTGGCCGATGTAGAGCTGTTGTTACTTCCCTGTTGGCCGACGTAGAGCTGCTGTTACTTCCCTGTTGGCCGACGTAGAGCTGCTGTTACTACCCTGTTGGCCGACGTAGAGCTGCTGTTACTTCCCTGTTGTTGGCCGACGTAGAGCTGCTGTTACTTCCCTGTTGGCCGACGTAGAGCTGCTGTTACTTCCCTGTTGGCCGACGTAGAGCTGATGTTACTTCCCTGTTGGCCGACGTAGAGCTGCTGTTACTACCCTGTTGGCCGACGTAGAGCTGCTGTTACTTCCCTGTTGGCCGACGTAGAGCTGCTGTTACTTCCCTGTTGGCCGATGTAGAGCTGCTGTTACTACCCTGTTGGCCGACGTAGAGCTGCTGTTACTTCCCTGTTGGCCGACGTAGAGCTGCTGTTACTTCCCTGTTGGCCGATGTAGAGCTGCTGTTACTTCCCTGTTGGCCGATGTAGAGCTGCTGTTACTTCCCTGTTGGCCGATGTAGAGCTGCTGTTACTTCCCTGTTGGCCGACTTAGAGCTGCTGTTACTACCCTGTTGGCCGACGTAGAGCTGCTGTTACTTCCCTGTTGGCCGACGTAGAGCTGCTGTTACTTCCCTGTTGGCCGACGTAGAGCTGCTGTTACTTCCCTGTTGGCCGACGTAGAGCTGCTGTTACTTCCCTGTTGGCCGACGTAGAGCTGCTGTTACTTCCCTGTTGGCTGACGTAGAGCTGCTGTTACTTCCCTGTTCACATTTTATTGTTACATTGGGATTCAAATAGATTTAATTGTCAACAATCTACACAAAATACTCTGTCGAAGTGGAAGAAACCAAAAAATGATATAATATATATATATATATATATATATATATATATATATACACAAAATTCATAAATGTAAATCCCTACATGACCAACAGTGTGTGGACACCTGCTCGTCAAACTTCTCAATCCAAAATCATGGGCATTAATGTGGAGTTGGTCCCACCTTTGCTACTACTTAGCCTAGATGTAGAAGTTGTGTTGTTTTACTTAGCCTAGATGTAGAAGTTCTGTTGTTTTACTTAGCCTAGATGTTGAAGTTCTGTTGTTTTACTTAGCCTAGATGTAGAAGTTCTGTTGTTTTACTTAGCCTAGATGTTGATGTTCTGTTGTTTAACTTAGCCTAGATGTTGAAGTTCTGTTGTTTTACTTAGCCTAGATGTAGAAGTTCTGTTGTTTTACTTAGCCTAGATGTTAAAGTTCTGTTGTTTTACTTAGCCTAGATGTTAAAGTTCTGTTGTTTTACTTAGCCTAGATGTTGAAGTTCTGTTGTTTTACTTAGCCTAGATGTTGAAGTTCTGTTGTTTTACTTAGCCTAGATGTAGAAGTTCTGTTGGTTTACTTAGCCTAGATATATAAGTTCTGTTGTTTTACTTAGTCTAGATGTAGAAGTTCTGTTGTTTTACTTAGCCTAGATATATAAGTTCTGTTGTTTTACTTAGTCTAGATGTAGAAGTTCTGTTGTTTTACTTAGCCTAGATATATAAGTTCTGTTGTTTTACTTAGTCTAGATGTAGAAGTTCTGTTGTTTTACTTAGCCTAGATGTAGAAGTTCTGTTGTTTTACTTAGTCTAGATGTAGAAGTTCTGTTGTTTTACTTAGCCTAGATGTTGAAGTTCTGTTGTTTTACTTAGCCTAGATGTAGAAGTTATGTTGTTTTACTTAGTCTAGATGTTGAAGTTCTGTTGTTTTACTTAGCCTAGATGTTGAAGTTCTGTTGTTTTACTTAGCCTAGATGTTGAAGTTCTGTTGTTTTACTTAGCCTAGATGTAGAAGTTCTGTTGTTTTACTTAGCCTAGATGTAGAAGTTCTGTTGTTTTACTTAGCCTAGATGTTGAAGTTCTGTTGTTTTACTTAGCCTAGATGTTGAAGTTCTGTTGTTTTACTTAGCCTAGATGTAGAAGTTCTGTTGTTTTACTTAGCCTAGATGTAGAAGTTCTGTTGTTTTACTTAGCCTAGATGTTGAAGTTCTGTTGTTTTACTTAGCCTAGATGTTGAAGCTGTGTTGTTTTACTTAGCCTAGATGTAGAAGTTCTGTTGTTTTACTTAGCCTAGATGTTGAAGTTCTGTTGTTTTACTTAGCCTAGATGTAGAAGTTCTGTTGTTTTACTTAGCCTAGATGTAGAAGTTCTGTTGTTTTACTTAGCCTAGATGTAGAAGTTCTGTTGTTTTACTTAGCCTAGATGTTGAAGTTCTGTTGTTTTACTTAGCCTAGATGTAGAAGTTCTGTTGTTTTACTTAGCCTAGATGTAGAAGTTCTGTTGTTTTACTTAGCCTAGATGTAGAAGTTCTGTTGTTTTACTTAGCCTAGATGTTGAAGTTCTGTTGTTTTACTTAGCCTAGATGTTGAAGTTCTGTTGTTTTACTTAGCCTAGATGTTGAAGTTCTGTTGTTTTACTTAGCCTAGATGTTGAAGCTGTGTTGTTGTGTACAATTGTTTTTATTGAGTAACTTCAACAGTACAATCAATGACAAACAATACCACGTTGGTAGTTGTTGAAGGTGGTAGTTGGGTGGTAGTTGTTGGGTGGTAGTTGTGTAGTTGTTGGGTGGTAGTTGTGTAGTTGTTGGGTGGTAGTTGTGTAGTTGTTGGGTGGTAGTTGGGTGGTAGTTGTGTAGTTGTTGGGTGGTAGTTGGGTGGTAGTTGGGTAGTTGTTGGGTGGTAGTTGTGTAGTTGTTGGGTGGTAGTTGGGTGGTAGTTGTGTAGTTGTTGGGTGGTAGTTGTGTAGTTGTTGGGTGGTAGTTGTGTAGTTGTTGGGTGGTAGTTGGGTGGTAGTTGGGTAGTTGTTGGGTGGTAGTTGGGTGGTAGTTGGGTAGTTGTTGGGTGGTAGTTGGGTGGTAGTTGTGTAGTTGTTGGGTGGTAGTTGGGTGGTAGTTGTGTAGTTGTTGGGTGGTAGTTGTGTAGTTGTTGGGTGGTAGTTGTTGGGTGGTAGTTGGGTGGTAGTTGTTGGGTGGTAGTTGGGTGGTAGTTGTTGGGTGGTTGTTGGGTGGTAGTTGGGTGGTAGTTGTGTAGTTGTTGGGTGGTAGTTGGGTGGTAGTTTTTGGGTGGTAGTTGGGTGGTAGTTGTTGGGTGGTAGTTTTTGGGTGGTAGTTTTTGGGTGGTAGTTGGGTGGTAGTTGTTGGGTGGTAGTTGTTGGGTGGTAGTTGTGTAGTTGTTGGGTGGTAGTTGTGTAGTTGTTGGGTGGTAGTTGGGTGGTATTTGGGTGGTAGTTGGGTCGTAGTAGTTGGGTGGTAGTTGTTGGGTGGTAGTTGTGTAGTTGTTGGGTGGTAGTTGTGTAGTTGTTGGGTGGTAGTTGGGTGGTAGTTGGGTCGTAGTAGTTGGGTAGTAGTTGGGTGGTAGTTGGGTCGTAGTAGTTGGGTGGTAGTTGTTGGGTGGTAGTTGAATCGTAGTTGTTGGGTGGTAGTTGGGTGGTAGTTGGGTCGTAGTAGTTGGGTGGTAGTTGGGTGGTAGTTGGGTCGTAGTAGTTGGGTGGTAGTTGTTGGGTGGTAGTTGGGTGGTAGTTGTTGGGTGGTAGTTGGGTGGTAGTTGGGTCGTAGTAGTTGGGTGGTAGTTGTTGGGTGGTAGTTGGGTGGTAGTTGGGTGGTAGTAGTTGGGTGGTAGTTGGGTGGTAGTTGGGTGGGCGATGTGGCAGTGATCAGGGCATTTCTCTTAATAGACTGATCAACCAGTAACAGAGAGCAGCCAAGCACAGCTACAACTCACCTGAGACTGAGTCAGCCTGGAGGCTGCTGGCAAACAAACAAACACACACACACACACACACACCACACACCACACACACACACACACACACACCACATACACCACACACACCACACACACACACACACACACACACACACACACACACACACACACATACACACACACTAGAGTTGTGGTCCTTTATAATAAATCCTGGCTGTGAAGGTGCTTATCCGTCTGGGACAGTCTTATTAGCATGACTTCTACCAGCCAGCTACACACACCACACACACACACACACACACCGTGTTCTGTCCCGTTGCTGTATGTCTCCAAAGAAAAGTCTCTTAGTCAGTTGGCAGGAGGCGTCCTGCTCCAGTGTGTTTGATGTTCAGTCAGTCCCTGTCCACACCACTGTTAACAGTCTCTCTCCCAGTCAGTACATAGTGGGGTGTTGTTAACAGTCTCTCTCCCGGTCAGTACATAGTGGGGTGCTGTTAACAGTCTCTCTCCCAGTCAGTACATAGTGGGGTGCTGTTAACAGTCTCTCTCCCGGTCAGTACATAGTGGGGTGCTGTTAACAGTCTCTCTCCTGGTCAGTACATAGTGGGGTGTTGTTAACAGTCTCTCTCCCAGTCAGTACATAGTGGGGTGCTGTTAACAGTCTCTCTCCCAGTCAGTACATAGTGGGGTGCTGTTAACAGTCTCTCTCCCGGTCAGTACATAGTGGGGTGCTGTTAACAGTCTCTCTCCTGGTCAGTACATAGTGGGGTGCTGTTAACAGTCTCTCTCCCAGTCAGTACATAGTGGGGTGCTGTTAACAGTCTCTCTCCCGGTCAGTACATAGTGGGGTGCTGTTAACAGTCTCTCTCCTGGTCAGTACATAGTGGGGTGCTGTTAACAGTCTCTCTCCCGGTCAGTACATAGTGGGGTGCTGTTAACAGTCTCTCTCCCAGTCAGTACATAGTGGGGTGCTGTTAACAGTCTCTCTCCCAGTCAGTACATAGTGGGGTGCTGTTAACAGTCTCTCTCCCAGTCAGTACATAGTGGGGTGCTGTTAACAGTCTCTCTCCCGGTCAGTACATAGTGGGGTGCTGTTAACAGTCTCTCTCCTGGTCAGTACATAGTGGGGTGCTGTTAACAGTCTCTCTCCTGGTCAGTACATAGTGGGGTGCTGTTAACAGTCTCTCTCCCGGTCAGTACATAGTGGGGTGCTGTTAACAGTCTCTCTCCCAGTCAGTACATAGTGGGGTGCTGTTAACAGTCTCTCTCCTGGTCAGTACATAGTGGGGTGCTGTTAACAGTCTCTCTCCCAGTCAGTACATAGTGGGGTGCTGTTAACAGTCTCTCTCCTGGTCAGTACATAGTGGGGTGCTGTTCACACAGTCTCTCTCCCAGTCAGTACATAGTGGGGTGCTGTTAACAGTCTCTCTACCAGTCAGTACATAGTGGGGTGCTGTTCACACAGTCTCTCTCCCAGTCAGTACATAGTGGGGTGCTGTTAACAGTCTCTCTACCAGTCAGTACATAGTGGGGTGCTGTTAACAGTCTCTCTCCTGGTCAGTACATAGTGGGGTGCTGTTAACAGTCTCTCTCCTGGTCAGTACATAGTGGGGTGCTGTTAACAGTCTCTCTCCCGGTCAGTACATAGTGGGGTGCTGTTAACAGTCTCTCTCCCGGTCAGTACATAGTGGGGTGCTGGAAAGGTTTTCAGCATGGTCTCCTAGCCCCCCAGCTGTCCCAGTGTGCCGTGCTGCGGATGCCGTGGCAACACCATGGTGATGGGCACAGCACCGTGGGTGTCGTTGTAGTTCATATCCAAGAGACACATCTTCCACCTGGTAGATGATGTGCCTGTCTGTTGAATAGGAACATAATGGAGCTCCTTCCAGTCCCCTCTGGGTTGACTAGGGACAACCAAGGCTTGACCTAACAGGCCGTTTTTCTTTGTGAAATGGAAAATATTAGTTATAAGAGAGAGAGAGAGTTTAGTGGTTTGTTAATTTGTTAGGTAATTCATGCTAGAGTTTTTTTTTTCAATAAGAAGCATACCTGAATGAGATGATATCTCTACCAAGCAGAAATACAGCTTGTTGGAATCATTCTAAATCCAGCCCCTAATCTGATGGATTACTAGCTATGGTAGACATTAAACCTCTTAATGTCTGGGCCTTTTGATGTGCAGGGTGTACCTGGGCCTAACCATATAGACAGGCCCTGTATAAAAGGCCTTGAATCAATACATATAGCAGAATGGCTGTTTGATGGTGTATGGACTGATACGTCGATGGAGCAGAATAGAGCAGAATGCCTGTTTGATCCTGTGTATGTTTTAATCCACACTAATCCCCCTGGCAGAGAAGACAGAGAAGATGGGAATTCAAAGCAGATGTTTCTTCAGTCTTCTCTTCTTCGTCGTGACTGAGCCCCACTTGTTGTTTTGTTGTTTGCTCTCACATGTTTCTCTCTCTTTCTCGCTCTCTCGCTAAAGTCCCTCCCCGAAGTCTTACTCCAAGGATACAGGAAGTGTTTTAACAGAGGGAAGAGCTTTGTCGTAGGGGACGATGTTTGCACAATTAAGACGCTATTGTAAACCACACCTTTCGTATCGGGGTAACCAACCTGCTCTCATATACTAGACGTAACATAGTAAACGTAAATCCGGGACACTCAAATTAGTATGATATGTTACGTTTGGTATGGCTACATAAGTTACGTTTGGTATGGCTACATATGTTACGTTTGGTATGGCTACATATGTTACGTTTGGTATGGCTACATATGTTACGTTTGGTATGGCTACATATGTTACGTTTGGTATGGCTACATATGTTACGTTTGGTATGACGCTACATAAGTTACGTTTGGTATGACGCTACATAAGTTACTACGTCACAGAACACAGTACCACAGATGTCTAAAATTTTGAGGGAGAGTGCAGTTGGCATGCTAACTGCAGGAATATCCACCAGAGCTGTTTCCAGAGAATGTACTGTTAATTTCTCTACCATAAGCCGCCAGAGTATTGTCTGTAATAAGCCCTTTTGTGTGTGGGTATAGAAGCTCCAGTCTGTGTGGGTATAGAAGCTCCAGTGTGTGTGTGTGGGTATAGAAGCTCCAGTGTGTGTGTGGGTATAGAAGCTCCAGTGTGTGTGGGTATAGAAGCTCCAGTGTGTGTGGGGGTATAGAAGCTCCAGTGTGTGTGTGTGGGTATAGAAGCTCCAGTGTGTGTGTGGGTATAGAAGCTCCAGTGTGTGTGTGTGGGTATAGAAGCTCCAGTGTGTGTGTGTGGGTATAGAAGCTCCAGTGTGTGTGGGGGTATAGAAGCTCCAGTGTGTGTGTGTGGGTATAGAAGCTCCAGTGTGTGTGTGTGTGGGTATAGAAGCTCCAGTGTGTGTGGGTATAGAAGCTCCAGTGTGTGTGTGGGTATAGAAGCTCCAGTGTGTGTGTGTGTGTGTGTGTGTATAGAAGCTCCAGTGTGTGTGTGGGTATAGAAGCTCCAGTGTGTGTGTGTGTGTGTGTGTGTATAGAAGCTCCAGTGTGTGTGTGGGTATAGAAGCTCCAGTGTGTGTGTGTATAGAAGCTCCAGTGTGTGTGGGTATAGAAGCTCCAGTGTGTGTGTGTGTATAGAAGCTCCAGTGTGTGTGGGGGTATAGAAGCTCCAGTGTGTGTGTGTGTATAGAAGCTCCAGTGTGTGTGTGGGTATAGGAGCTCCAGTGTGTGTGTGTGTATAGGAGCTCCAGTGTGTGTGTGTGTATAGAAGCTCCAGTGTGTGTGGGTATAGAAGCTCCAGTGTGTGTGGGTATAGAAGCTCCAGTGTGTGTGTGTGTGGGTATAGGAGCTCCAGTGTGTGTGTGTGTGGGTATAGGAGCTCCAGTGTGTGTGTGTGGGTATAGAAGCTCCAGTGTGTGTGTGTGTGTGTGTGTGGGTATAGGAGCTCCAGTGTGTGTGTGTGGGTATAGAAGCTCCAGTGTGTGTGGGTATAGGAGCTCCAGTGTGTGTGTGGGTATAGAAGCTCCAGTGTGTGTGGGTATAGAAGCTCCATTGTGTGTGTGGGTATAGAAGCTCCAGTGTGTGTGTGTGGGTATAGAAGCTCCAGTGTGTGTGTGTGTGTGGGTATAGAAGCTCCATTGTGTGTGTGTATAGAAGCTCCAGTGTGTGTGGGTATAGAAGCTCCAGTGTGTGTGGGTATAGAAGCTCCAGTGTGTGTGTGGGTATAGAAGCTCCAGTGTGTGTGTGTGTATAGAAGCTCCAGTGTGTGTGTGGGTATAGAAGCTCCAGTGTGTGTGGGTATAGAAGCTCCAGTGTGTGTGGGTATAGAAGCTCCAGTGTGTGTGGGTATAGAAGCTCCAGTGTGTGTGTGTGTGGGTATAGAAGCTCCAGTGTGTGTGGGTATAGAAGCTCCAGTGTGTGTGTGTGTGGGTATAGAAGCTCCAGTGTGTGTGGGTATAGAAGCTCCAGTGTGTGTGTGTGTGGGTATAGAAGCTCCAGTGTGTGTGGGTATAGAAGCTCCAGTGTGTGTGGGTATAGAAGCTCCAGTGTGTGTGTGTGTATAGAAGCTCCAGTGTGTGTGGGTATAGAAGCTCCAGTGTGTGTGTGTGGTATAGAAGCTCCAGTGTGTGTGTGTGGGTATAGAAGCTCCAGTGTGTGTGTGTGGGTATAGAAGCTCCAGTGTGTGTGTGTGTGTGTGGGTATAGGAGCTCCAGTGTGTGTGTGTGTGTATAGAAGCTCCAGTGTGTGTGGGTATAGAAGCTCCAGTGTGTGTGTGTGGGTATAGAAGCTCCAGTGTGTGTGTGGGTATAGAAGCTCCAGTGTGTGTGTGTGTATAGAAGCTCCAGTGTGTGTGTGGGTATAGAAGCTCCAGTGTGTGTGTGGGTATAGAAGCTCCAGTGTGTGTGTGTGTGTGTGTGTGGGGGTATAGAAGCTCCTCTGGCCCAGAGCCAGTGTTCAGGGAGGGCTAACTCCTCATTCCCAGTAGCAGTAATACACTAACATGTCAACAGCAGTTACTAATAAATTGTTCTCTCAGCTATGCTAATATCCTGTCCTGTGAATGCAGTAATTACACTGGCCTGCTACACACTGAGAGGAGTAACTACAACCATTCTGGAAAGAGTCCCCCCCCTCCTCTCCCTGTCCTCTCCCTGTCCTCCTCCCCCCGTCCTCTCCCTGTCCTCCTCCCCCCCTCTCCCTGTCCTCCTCCCCCCCTCCTCTCCCTGTCCTTCTCCCCCCCTCTCCCTGTCCTCCTCCCCCCCTCCTCTCCCTGTCCTTCTCCCCCCCATCCTCTCCCTGTCCTCCTCCCCCCCTCCTCTCCCTGTCCTCCTCCCCCCCATCCTCTCCCTGTCCTCCTCCCCCAGTCCTCTCCCTGTCCTCCCCCCCTCCTCTCCCTGTCCTCCTCCCCCCCTCCTCTCCCTGTCCTCCTCCCCCAGTCCTCTCCCTGTCCTCCCCCCCTCCTCTCCCTGTCCTCCTCCCCCCCTCCTCTCCCTGTCCTCCTCCCCCAGTCGAGTTAAAATGTTAATGCTGAACACCCCCCTGTCCCCATGTGCCTGATAAGCCACTTCTGGGCTCTTGCATTATTGGCCCCCTGAAACTAGAATGCCATTTGCCATTTGGGATTCACCCTCAGTGTGAGTTTGAGATATTATTTATATGTCCAGACGGTGTAGAACAAGAGTCAACAATCCCAATGAAAAGACTATTGAGGAGCACAGTCATCAGACCCGTCCTCACAATCAAGACGGGGTTTTGTGTTTAGGACCAATGGCTCTGGTCGCTGTGGCTGCTGCCGCCCCAGCCAGATGCAAACCACACTAGAGCTGGCACACACACACGCACACACACACACACACACACACACACACACACACACACACACACACTCACACACTCACACACACACACACACAGGTCCATGACATTCATCAGTGTTGGCAGGCTAGCCAGTCAGCCATGCTTCATCAGTGTTGGCAGGCTAGCCAGTCAGCCATGCTTGGGGTCCTGTCTCCTGTTCTGTCTTGTTCTTCTTCTGTGGTTTCATGTTTATCCTCTGATAATCTGCTGCTCCCATTTCCTTTGTACCTCAACCTGAGTCTGCGTCACAAATAACACTCTATTCCCTACGTAGTGCACTACCCAACGTGCCCTGGTTATAAAGTAGTGCCCTGTATAGGGAATATATTTGGGACGCAGGCTAAATCTGAGTGTGAGGTGAGCAGGACTGAGAGACTGAGAGGATCCCCTGGGTGGTGGGTGACATGGATGGAAACAGTCACTTTAGCTTTGGTAGGGTGGCTTGCTCTGTCACGCTGTGTGTGTCCCCACGCTCCTCAGCCACACTGTCATCTGGTGTCAGTTATTCCCAGCTGGCTCCGGTCCTCTCTGTTGAGCTCCCATCACGCATCACTTCGCTCCGCGCCGAGCAGTGTGTGTGTGTGTGTGTGTGTGTGTGTGCACTGCGCTGCACTCTGCCGCAGAGTCAAGCTGAGCGAGGTGTTCCCTAGTGAGCAGAGTGTGGCCTCTCTTCACACACACACACACACACACACACACACACACACACGTGTCTGTCTGTTCCACTCTCCTAGTCAGTCCTCATACAGCTGTACTGTAGTGAGAGATACAGAGACATACAGATGTACTGTAGTGAGAGATACAGAGACATACAGCTGTACTGTAGTGAGAGATACAGAGACATACAGCTGTACTGTAGTGAGAGATACAGAGACATACAGCTGTACTGTAGTGAGAGATACAGAGACATACAGCTGTACTGTAGTGAGAGATACAGAGACATACAGCTGTACTGTAGTGAGAGATACAGAGACATACAGCTGTACTGTAGTGAGAGATACAGAGACAGAGACATACAGCTGTACTGTAGTGAGAGATACAGAGACATACAGCTGTACTGTAGTGAGAGATACAGAGACATACAGCTGTACTGTAGTGAGATACAGAGACATACAGCTGTACTGTAGTGAGATACAGAGACATACAGCTGTACTGTAGTGAGAGATACAGAGACATGCTGCTGTACTGTAGTGAGAGATACAGAGACATGCTGCTGTACTGTAGTGAGAGATACAGAGACATACAGCTGTACTGTAGTGAGAGATACAGAGACATACAGCTGTACTGTAGTGAGAGATACAGAGACATACAGCTGTACTGTAGTGAGAGATACAGAGACATACAGCTGTACTGTAGTGAGAGATACAGAGACAGAGACATACAGCTGTACTGTAGTGAGAGATACAGAGACATACAGCTGTACTGTAGTGAGAGATACAGAGACATGCTGCTGTACTGTAGTGAGAGATACAGAGACATGCTGCTGTACTGTAGTGAGAGATACAGAGACATACAGCCGTACTGTAGTGAGAGATACAGAGACATACAGCTGTACTGTAGTGAGAGATACAGAGACATACAGCTGTACTGTAGTGAGAGATACAGAGACATGCTGCTGTACTGTAGTGAGAGATACAGAGACATGCTGCTGTACTGTAGTGAGAGATACAGAGACATACAGCTGTACTGTAGTGAGAGATACAGAGACATACAGCTGTACTGTAGTGAGAGATACAGAGACATACAGCTGTACTGTAGTGAGAGATACAGAGACATACAGCTGTACTGTAGTGAGAGATACAGAGACATACAGCTGTACTGTAGTGAGAGATACAGAGACATACTGCTGTACTGTAGTGAGAGATACAGAGACAGAGACATACAGCTGTACTGTAGTGAGAGATACAGAGACATACAGCTGTACTGTAGTGAGAGATACAGAGGCATACAGCTGTACTGTAGTGAGAGATACAGAGGCATACAGCTGTACTGTAGTGAGAGATACAGAGACATACAGCTGTACTGTAGTGAGAGATACAGAGACATACAGCTGTACTGTAGTGAGAGATACAGAGACATACAGCTGTACTGTAGTGAGAGATACAGAGACATACAGCTGTACTGTAGTGAGAGATACAGAGACAGAGACATACAGCTGTACTGTAGTGAGAGATACAGAGACATACAGCTGTACTGTAGTGAGAGATACGGAGACATACAGCTGAACTGTAGTGAGAGATACAGAGACATACAGCTGTACTGTAAGTGTATTGTATGTAGTCAGTATTGTGTAGTATAATTGTATGTAGTCAGTATGTGTAGTGTCATTGTGTGTAGTCAGTAGTGTGTAGTCAGTATTGTGTAGAGTCATTGTGTGTAGTCAGTAGTGTGTAGTATCATTGTGTGTAGTCAGTATTGTGTAGAGTCATTGTGTGTAGTCAGTATTTATTGATTTCTCCAACATCTGCGTCCCAGATGACACACTATGTCCTGTTAGTGCACTAGTTTTGATCAGAGCCCTGTGGGTCCTGCTACTGTGAAGGGGTGTCATTAGGGACTTAGACTGGGAGTGTGGAGAGATGTAGATGGATAAGTGGTAACTCCTCTTGATTAACTGTGTGTGTGTGTGTGTGTGTGTGTGTGTGTGTGTGTGTGTGTGTGTGTGTGTGTGTGTGTGTGTGTGTGTGTGTGTGTGTGTGTGTGGTCACCTGCTGATTCTGCAGTGTACCGCTGCACCCTAGAGACTGTCAGTCAAACAGACTCATACAGCGTTTGATTGGAGCTCCACACACACACACACACACACACACACACACACACACACACACACACACTCCACAATGCATCAAAGCGGCCAGCTATTATCTGTTGGACTGCAAATCAGGAAGCTATTGTTGTTGAGCATTTCTGGGTAATTGAGTTATTTCCTGTAGGACGCCAGTTGTTTTCCAGATAGGGTGGAAATTTACCTACGTTGTTTTTAAAGATGTTTTACATGTGGCAACATTTATTTGAGTACAGAAGATAGTTTCTCTGAAAAAGATGTCCATGTTGTTCTGAGAAACTGCTCGGCAGTAGAACTAGTCTGATGATGTTATTGTGAAGTCGTCCTGTTTCTACCTCTTGAGAATCTTTCAAGTTGTAGTTGCAGCCTTTCAGAGCTCTCTGCCGCAAGCAAGAATAGATCACAGGACCAGTTACCCAACCTCTGTGACCTCTCTCTGTCTCTCTCTCTCTCTCTCTGTGTGTCTCTCTCTGTCTCTCTCTCTCTCTGTCTCACTCTCTGTCTCTCTCTCTCTCTCTCTGTCTCACTCTCTGTCTCTCTCTCTTCCTCTTCTCACTCTCTGTCTCT
>NW_021822318.1:0-30953 GCF_901001165.1 Salmo trutta | reverse complement strand
GACACAGCTGCCAGGTAACTACGACACTAGATTAAGCCCGCCAGGTAACTTCTACACTAGACACAGCCCTGCCAGGTAAACTACTATACTAGACACAGCCCTGCCAGGTAACTACTACACTAGACACAGCCCTGCCAGGTAACTACTACACTAGATACAGCCCTGCCAGGTACCTACTACACTAGACACAGTTGGATAACACAGCCCTGCCAGGTAACTACTACACTAGACACAGCCCTGCCAGGTAACTACTACACTAGACACAGCCCTGCCAGGTAACTACTACACTAGATACAGCCCTGCCAGGTAACTACTACACTAGACACAGCCCTGCCAGGTAACTACTGCACTAGACACAGCCTTGCCAGGTACTACTACACTAGATACAGCACTGCCAGGTATCTACTACACTAGACAGAGACCTGCCAAGGACCTACTACACTAGATACAGCCCTGCCAGGTAACTACTACACTAGACACAGACCTGCCAGGTATCTACTACACTAGAAACAGACCTGCTAGTTATCTACTACACTAGATACAGACCTGCCAGGTATCTACTACACTAGACATGGCCCTGCCAGGTAACTACTACACTAGACACAGCCCTGCCAGGTTACTACTACACTAGATACAGCCCTGCCAGGTAACTACTACAATATACACATATAGATAACACGGCCCTGCCAGGTAACTACTACACTAGATACAGCCCTGCCAGGTTACTACTACAATATACACATATAGATAACACGGCCCTGCCAGGTAACTACTACACTAGATACAGCCCTGCCAGGTTACTACTACACTAGATACAGCCCTTCCAGGTAACTACTACACTAGACACAGATAACACAGCCCTGCCAGATAACTACTACACTAGATACAGCCCTGCCAGGTAACTACTACACTAGATACAGCCCTGCCAGGTAACTATTACACTAGACAGAGACCTGCCAGGTATCTACTACACTAGAAACAGACCTGCTAGTTATCTACTACACTAGATACAGACCTGCCAGGTATCTACTACACTAGACACGGCCCTGCCAGGTAACTACTACACTAGACACAGATAGATAACACGGCCCTGTCAGGTAACTACTACACTAGATACAGCCCTGCCAGGTAACTACTACACTAGATACAGCCCTGCCAGGTAACTACTACACTAGATACAGATAACACAGCCCTGCCAGATAACTACTACAATAGAAACAGCCCTGCCAGGTAACTACTACACCAGATACAGCCCTGCCAGGTAACTACTACACTAGACACAGATAGATAACACAGCCCTGCCAGGTAACTTCTACACTAGACACAGCCCTGCCAGGTAACCACTACACTAGACACAGCCCTGCCAGGTACCTACTACACTAGAT
Source organism: Salmo trutta (assembly GCF_901001165.1). Lineage (NCBI taxonomy): Eukaryota > Metazoa > Chordata > Actinopteri > Salmoniformes > Salmonidae > Salmo > Salmo trutta. The sequence goes on along the minus strand of NW_021822318.1, from coordinate 29,568 downwards.
ACAGCCCTGCCAGGTAACTTCTACACTAGACACAGCCCTGCCAGGTAACTACTATACTAGACACAGCCCTGCCAGGTAACTACTACACTAGACACAGCCCTGCCAGGTAACTTCTACACTAGATACAGACCTGCCAGGTACCTACTACACTAGACACAGTTGGATAACACAGCCCTGCCAGGTAACTACTACACTAGACACAGCTCTGCCAGGTAACTACTATACTAGACACAGCCCTGCCAGGTAACTATTACACTAGATACAGCCCTGCCAGGTACCTACTACACTAGACACAGCCCTGCCAGGTACCTACTACACTAGACACAGTTGGATAACACAGCCCTGCCAGGTAACTACTACACTAGATACAGCCCTGCTAGGTAACTACTACACTAGACACAGCCCTGCCAGGTAACTACTACACTAGACACAGCCCTGCCAGGTAACTACTACACTAGATACAGCCCTGCCAGGTAACTACTACACTAGACACAGCCCTGCCAGGTAACTACTGCACTAGACACAGCCCTGCCAGGTACTACTACACTAGATACAGCCCTGCCAGGTAACTACTACACTAGACAGAGACCTGCCAAGGACCTACTACACTAGATACAGCCCTGCCAGGTAACTACTACACTAGACACAGACCTGCCAGGTATCTACTACACAAGAAACAGACCTGCTAGTTATCTACTACACTAGATACAGACCTGCCAGGTATCTACTACACTAGACATGGCCCTGCCAGGTAACTACTACACTAGACACAGCCCTGCCAGGTAACTACTACACTAGACACAGCCCTGCCAGGTATCTCCTACACTAGACACAGCCCTGCCAGGTAACTACTACACTAGACACAGCCCTGCCAGGTATCTACTACACTAGACACAGTTGGATAACACAGCCCTGCCAGGTAACTACTATACTAGACACAGCCCTGCCAGGTAACTATTACACTAGATACAGCCCTGCCAGGTACCTACTACACTAGACACAGCCCTGCCAGGTACCTACTACACTAGACACAGTTGGATAACACAGCCCTGCCAGGTAACTACTACACTAGATACAGCCCTGCTAGGTAACTACTACACTAGACACAGCCCTGCCAGGTAACTACTACACTAGACACAGCCCTGCCAGGTAACTACTACACTAGATACAGCCCTGCCAGGTAAATACTACACTAGACACAGCCCTGCCAGGTAACTACTGCACTAGACACAGCCCTGCCAGGTACTACTACACTAGATACAGCCCTGCCAGGTAACTACTACACTAGACAGAGACCTGCCAAGGACCTACTACACTAGATACAGCCCTGCCAGGTAACTACTACACTAGACACAGACCTGCCAGGTATCTACTACACAAGAAACAGACCTGCTAGTTATCTACTACACTAGATACAGACCTGCCAGGTATCTACTACACTAGACATGGCCCTGCCAGGTAACTACTACACTAGACACAGCCCTGCCAGGTAACTACTACACTAGACACAGCCCTGCCAGGTATCTCCTACACTAGACACAGCCCTGCCAGGTAACTACTACACTAGACACAGCCCTGCCAGGTATCTACTACACTAGACACAACCCTGCCAGGTATCTACTACACTAGACACAGATAGATAACACAGCCCTGCCAGGTAACTTCTACACTAGACACAGCCCTGCCAGGTATCTACTACACTAGACACAGCCCTGCCAGGTAACTACTACACTAGACACAGATAGATAACACAGCCCTGCCAGGTAACTTCTACACTAGACACAGCCCTGCCAGGTAACTACTACACTAGATACAGCCCTGCCAGGTAACTTCTACACTAGACACAGCCCTGCCAGGTAACTACTATACTAGACACAGCCCTGCAGGTAACTACTACACTAGACACAGCCCTGCCAGGTAACTACTACACTAGATACAGCCCTGCCAGGTACCTACTACACTAGACACAGTTGGATAACACAGCCCTGCCAGGTAACTACTGCACTAGACACAGCCTTGCCAGGTACTACTACACTAGATACAGCCCTGCCAGGTAACTACTACACTAGACAGAGACCTGCCAAGGACCTACTACACTAGATACAGCCCTGCCAGGTAACTACTACACTAGACACAGACCTGCCAGGTATCTACTACACTAGAAACAGACCTGCTAGTTATCTACTACACTAGATACAGACCTGCCAGGTATCTACTACACTAGACATGGCCCTGCCAGGTAACTACTACACTAGACACAGCCCTGCCAGGTTACTACAACACTAGATACAGCCCTGCCAGGTAACTACTACACTAGACACATATAGATAACACGGCCCTGCCAGGTAACTACTACACTAGATACAGCCCTGCCAGGTTACTACTACACTAGATACAGCCCTGCCAGGTAACTACTACACTAGACACAGATAACACAGCCCTGCCAGATTAATACTACACTAGATACAGCCCTGCCAGGTAACTACTACACTAGATACAGCCCTGCCAGGTAACTACTACACTAGACAGAGACCTGCCAGGTATCTACTACACTAGAAACAGACCTGCTAGTTATCTACTACACTAGATACAGACCTGCCAGGTATCTACTACACTAGACACGGCCCTGCCAGGTAACTACTACACTAGACACAGATAGATAACACGGCCCTGTCAGGTAACTACTACACTAGATACAGCCCTGCCAGGTAACTACTACACTAGATACAGCCCTGCCAGGTAACTACTACACTAGACACAGATAACACAGCCCTGCCAGATAACTACTACACTAGATACAGCCCTGCCAGGTAACTACTACACCAGATACAGCCCTGCCAGGTAACTACTACACTAGACACAGATAGATAACACAGCCCTGCCAGGTAACTTCTACACTAGACACAGCCCTGCCAGGTAACTTCTACACTAGACACAGCCCTGCCAATTAACTACTATACTAGACACAGCCCTGCCAGGTAACTACTACACTAGACACAGCCCTGCCAGGTAACTACTACACTAGATACAGCCCTGCCAGGTACCTACTACACTAGACACAGTTGGATAACACAGCCCTGCCAGGTAACTACTACACTAGACACAGCCCTGCCAGGTAACTACTATACTAGACACAGCCCTGCCAGGTAACTACTACACTAGATACAGCCCTGCCAGGTACCTACTACACTAGACACAGCCCTGCCAGGTACCTACTACACTAGACACAGTTGGATAACACAGCCCTGCCAGGTAACTACAACACTAGATACAGCCCTGCTAGGTAACTACTACACTAGATACAGCCCTGCCAGGTAACTACTACACTAGATACAGCCCTGCTAGGTAACTACTACACTAGACACAGCCCTGCCAGGTAACTACTACACTAGACACAGACCTGCCAGGTAACTACTACACTAGATACAGCCCTGCCAGGTAACTACTACACTAGACACAGCCCTGCCAGGTAACTACTGCACTAGACACAGCCCTGCCAGGTACTACTACACTAGATACAGCCCTGCCAGGTAACTACTACACTAGACAGAGACCTGCCAAGGACCTACTACACTAGATACAGCCCTGCCAGGTAACTACTACACTAGACACAGACCTGCCAGGTATCTACTACACTAGAAACAGACCTGCTAGTTATCTACTACACTAGATACAGACCTGCCAGGTATCTACTACACTAGACATGCCCCTGCCAGGTAACTACTACACTAGACACAGCCCTGCCAGGTTACTACTACACTAGATACAGCCCTGCCAGGTAACTACTACACTAGACACATATAGATAACACGGCCCTGCCAGGTAACTACTACACCAGATACAGCCCTGCCAGGTTACTACTACACTAGATACAGCCCTGCCAGGTAACTACTACACTAGACACAGATAACACAGCCCTGCCAGATAACTACTACACTAGATACAGCCCTGCCAGGTAACTACTACACTAGATACAGCCCTGCCAGGTAACTACTACACTAGACAGAGACCTGCCAGGTATCTACTACACTAGACACAGCCCTGCCAGGTAACTATTACACTAGACACAGCCCTGCCAGGTAACTACTACACTAGACACAGCCCTGCCAGGTAACTACTACACTAGACACAGATAGATAACACAGCCCTGCCGGGTAACTTCTACACTAGACACAGCCCTGCCAGGTAACAACTATACTAGACACAGCCCTGCCAGGTAACTACTACACTAGACACAGCCCTGCCAGGTATCTACTACATTAGACACAGCCCTGCCAGGTAACTACTACACTAGACACAGCCCTGCCAGGTAACTACTACACTAGACACAGCCCTGCCAGGTATCTCCTACACTAGACACAGCCCTGCCAGGTAACTACTACACTAGACACAGCCCTGCCAGGTATCTACTACACTAGACACAACCCTGCCAGGTATCTACTACACTAGACACAGATAGATAACACAGCCCTGCCAGGTAACTTCTACACTAGACACAGCCCTGCCAGGTATCTACTACACTAGACACAGCCCTGCCAGGTAACTACTACACTAGACACAGATAGATAACACAGCCCTGCCAGGTAACTTCTACACTAGACACAGCCCTGCCAGGTAACCACTACACTAGACACAGCCCTGCCAGGTAACTACTACACTAGATACAGCCCTACCAGGTAACTTCTACACTAGACACAGCCCTGCCAGGTAACTACTATACTAGACACAGCCCTGCCAGGTAACTACTACACTAGACACAACCCTGCCAGGTAACTACTACACTAGATACAGCCCTGCCAGGTACCTACTACACTAGACACAGTTGGATAACACAGCCCTGCCAGGTAACTACTACACTAGACACAGCCCTGCAAGGTAACTACTATACTAGACACAGCCCTGCCAGGTAACTACTACACTAGATACAGCCCTGCCAATTACCTACTACACTAGACACAGCCCTGCCAGGTACCTACTACACTAGACACAGTTGGATAACACAGCCCTGCCAGGTAACTACTACACTAGATACAGCCCTGCTAGGTAACTACTACACTAGATACAGCCCTGCCAGGTAACTACTACACTAGATACAGCCCTGCTAGGTAACTACTACACTAGACACAGCCCTGCCAAGTAACTACTACACTAGACACAGCCCTGCCAGGTAACTACTACACTAGATACAGCCCTGCCAGGTAACTACTACACTAGACACAGCCCTGCCAGGTAACTACTGCACTAGACACAGCCCTGCCAGGTAACTACTACACTAGATACAGCCCTGCCAGGTAACTACTACACTAGACAGAGACCTGCCAAGGACCTACTACACTAGATACAGCCCTGCCAGGTAACTACTACACTAGACACAGACCTGCCAGGTATCTACTACACTAGAAACAGACCTGCTAGTTATCTACTACACTAGATACAGACCTGCCAGGTATCTACTACACTAGACATGGCCCTGCCAGGTAACTACGACACTAGACACAGCCCTGCCAGGTTACTACTACACTAGATACAGCCCTGCCAGGTAACTACTACACTAGACACAGATAACACAGCCCTGCCAGATAACTACTACACTAGATACAGCCCTGCCAGGTTACTACTACACTAGATACAGCCCTGCCAGGTAACTACTACACTAGACAGAGACCTGCCAGGTATCTACTACACTAGAAACAGACCTGCTAGTTTTCTTCTACACTAGATACAGACCTGCCAGGTATCTACTACACTAGACACGGCCCTGCCAGGTAACTACTACACTAGACACAGATAGATAACACGGCCCTGTCAGGTAACTACTACACTAGATACAGCCCTGCCAGGTAACTACTACACTAGATACAGCCCTGCCAGGTAACTACTACACTAGACACAGATAACACAGCCCTGCCAGATAACTACTACACTAGATACAGCCCTGCCAGGTAACTACTACACCAGATACAGCCCTGCCAGGTAACTACTACACTAGACACAGATAGATAACACAGCCCTGCCAGGTAAATTCTACACTAGACACAGCCCTGCCAGGTAACCACTACACTAGACACAGCCCTGCCAGGTAACTACTACACTAGATACAGCCCTGCCAGGTAACTTCTACACTAGACACAGCCCTGCCAGGTAACTACTATACTAGACACAGCCCTGCCAGGTAACTACTACACTAGACACAGCCCTGCCAGGTAACTACTACACTAGATACAGCCCTGCCAGGTACCTACTACACTAGACACAGTTGGATAACACAGCCCTGCCAGGTAACTACTACACTAGACACAGCCCTGCCAGGTAACTACTATACTAGACACAGCCCTGCCAGGTAACTACTACACTAGATACAGCCCTGCCAGGTACCTACTACACTAGACACAGCCCTGCCAAGTAACTACTACACTAGACACAGCCCTGCCAGGTAACTACTACACTAGATACAGCCCTGCCAGGTACCTACTACACTAGACACAGCCCTGCCAGGTAACTACTGCACTAGACACAGCCCTGCCAGGTAACTACTACACTAGATACAGCCCTGCCAGGTAACTACTACACTAGACAGAGACCTGCCAAGGACCTACTACACTAGATACAGCCCTGCCAGGTAACTACTACACTAGACACAGACCTGCCAGGTATCTACTACACTAGAAACAGACCTGCTAGTTATCTACTACACTAGATAGAGACCTGCCAGGTATCTACTACACTAGACATGGCCCTGCCAGGTAACTACGACACTAGACACAGCCCTGCCAGGTTACTACTACACTAGATACAGCCCTGCCAGGTAACTACTACACTAGACACAGATAACACAGCCCTGCCAGATAACTACTACACTAGATACAGCCCTGCCAGGTTACTACTACACTAGATACAGCCCTGCCAGGTAACTACTACACTAGACAGAGACCTGCCAGGTATCTACTACACTAGAAACAGACCTGCTAGTTTTCTTCTACACTAGATACAGACCTGCCAGGTATCTACTACACTAGACACGGCCCTGCCAGGTAACTACTACACTAGACACAGATAGATAACACGGCCCTGTCAGGTAACTACTACACTAGATACAGCCCTGCCAGGTAACTACTACACTAGATACAGCCCTGCCAGGTAACTACTACACTAGACACAGATAACACAGCCCTGCCAGATAACTACTACACTAGATACAGCCCTGCCAGGTAACTACTACACCAGATACAGCCCTGCCAGGTAACTACTACACTAGACACAGATAGATAACACAGCCCTGCCAGGTAAATTCTACACTAGACACAGCCCTGCCAGGTAACCACTACACTAGACACAGCCCTGCCAGGTAACTACTACACTAGATACAGCCCTGCCACGTAACTTCTACACTAGACACAGCCCTGCCAGGTAACTACTATACTAGACACAGCCCTGCCAGGTAACTACTACACTAGACACAGCCCTGCCAGGTAACTACTACACTAGATACAGCCCTGCCAGGTACCTACTACACTAGACACAGTTGGATAACACAGCCCTGCCAGGTAACTACTACACTAGACACAGCCCTGCCAGGTAACTACTATACTAGACACAGCCCTGCAAGGTAACTACTACACTAGATACAGCCCTGCCAGGTACCTACTACACTAGACACAGCCCTGCCAGGTACCTACTACACTAGACACAGTTGGATAACACAGCCCTGCCAGGTAACTACTACACTAGATACAGCCCTGCTAGGTAACTACTACACTAGATACAGCCCTGCCAGGTAACTACTACACTATATACAGCCCTGCTAGGTAACTACTACACTAGACACAGCCCTGCCAGGTAACTACTACACTAGACACAGCCCTGCCAGGTAACTACTACACTAGATACAGCCCTGCCAGGTAACTACTACACTAGACACAGCCCTGCCAGGTAACTACTGCACTAGACACAGCCCTGCCAGGTACTACTACACTAGATACAGCCCTGCCAGGTAACTACTACACTAGACAGAGACCTGCCAAGGACCTACTACACTAGATACAGCCCTGCCAGGTAACTACTACACTAGACACAGACCTGCCAGGTATCTACTACACTAGAAACAGACCTGCTAGTTATCTACTACACTAGATACAGACCTGCCAGGTATCTACTACACTAGACATGGCCCTGCCAGGTAACTACTACACTAGACACAGCCCTGCCAGGTTACTACTACACTAGATACAGCCCTGCCAGGTAACTACTACACTAGACACATATAGATAACACGGCCCTGCCAGGTAACTACTACACTAGATACAGCCCTGCCAGGTTACTACTACACTAGATAAAGCCCTGCCAGGTAACTACTACACTAGACACAGATAACACGGCCCTGCCAGGTAACTACTACACTAGATACAGCCCTGCCAGGTTACTACTACACTAGATACAGCCCTGCCAGGTACCTACTACACTAGACACAGCCCTGCCAGGTACCTACTACACTAGACACAGTTGGATAACACAGCCCTGCCAGGTAACTACTACACTAGATACAGCCCTGCTAGGTAACTACTACACTAGATACAGCCCTGCCAGGTAACTACTACTCTAGATACAGCCCTGCTAGGTAACTACTACACTAGACACAGCCCTGCCAAGTAACTACTACACTAGACACAGCCCTGCCAGGTAACTACTACACTAGATACAGCCCTGCCAGGTAACTACTACACTAGACACAGCCCTGCCAGGTAACTACTGCACTAGACACAGCCCTGCCAGGTACTACTACACTAGATACAGCCCTGCCAGGTAACTACTACACTAGACAGAGACCTGCCAAGGACCTACTACAGTAGATACAGCCCTGCCAGGTAACTACTACACTAGACACAGACCTGCCAGGTATCTACTACACTAGAAACAGACCTGCTAGTTATCTACTACACTAGATACAGACCTGCCAGGTATCTACTACACTAGACATGGCCCTGCCAGGTAACTACGACACTAGACACAGCCCTGCCAGGTTACTACTACACTAGATACAGCCCTGCCAGGTAACTACTACACTAGACACATATAGATAACACGGCCCTGCCAGGTAACTACTACACTAGATACAGCCCTGCCAGGTTACTACTACACTAGATACAGCCCTGCCAGGTAACTACTACACTAGACACAGATAACACAGCCCTGCCAGATAACTACTACACTAGATACAGCCTTGCCAGGTAACTACTACACTAGATACAGCCCTGCCAGGTAACTACTACACTAGACAGAGACCTGCCAGGTATCTACTACACTAGAAACAGACCTGCTAGTTATCTACTACACTAGATACAGACCTGCCAGGTATCTACTACACTAGACACGGCCCTGCCAGGTAACTACTACACTAGACACAGATAGATAACACAGCCCTGCCAGATAACTACTACACTAGATACAGCCCTGCCAGGTAACTACTACACCAGATACAGCCCTGCCAGGTAACTACTACACTAGACACAGATAGATAACACAGCCCTGCCAGGTAACTTCTACACTAGACACAGCCCTGCCAGGTAACCACTACACTAGACACAGCCCTGCCAGGTAACTACTACACTAGATACAGCCCTGCCAGGTAACTTCTACACTAGACACAGCCCTGCCAGGTAACTACTATACTAGACACAGCCCTGCCAGGTAACTACTACACTAGACACAGATAGCACAGCCCTGCCAGATAACTACTACACTAGATACAGCCCTGCCAGGTAACTACTACACTAGATACAGACTTGCCAGGTAACTTCTACACTAGATACAGACCTGCCAGGTACCTACTACACTAGACACGGCCCTGCCAGGTCACTACTACACTAGATACAGCCCTGCCAGGTAACTACTACACTAGACACTGCCCTGCCAGGTAACTACTACACTAGATACAGCCCTGCCAGGTAACTACTACACTAGACAGAGACCTGCCAGGTATCTACTACACTAGAAACAGACCTGCTAGTTATCTACTACACTAGATACAGACCTGCCAGGTATCTACTACACTAGACACGGCCCTGCCAGGTAACTACTACACTAGACACAGATAGATAACACAGCCCTGCCAGATAACTACTACACTAGATACAGCCCTGCCAGGTAACTACTACACCAGATACAGCCCTGCCAGGTAACTACTACACTAGACACAGATAGATAACACAGCCCTGCCAGGTAACTTCTACACTAGACACAGCCCTGCCAGGTAACCACTACACTAGACACAGCCCTGCCAGGTAACTACTACACTAGATACAGCCCTGCCAGGTAACTTCTACACTAGACACAGCCCTGCCAGGTAACTACTATACTAGACACAGCCCTGCCAGGTAACTACTACACTAGACACAGATAGCACAGCCCTGCCAGATAACTACTACACTAGATACAGCCCTGCCAGGTAACTACTACACTAGATACAGACTTGCCAGGTAACTTCTACACTAGATACAGACCTGCCAGGTACCTACTACACTAGACACGGCCCTGCCAGGTCACTACTACACTAGATACAGCCCTGCCAGGTAACTACTACACTAGACACTGCCCTGCCAGGTAACTACTACACTAGACAGAGCCCTGCCAGGTAACTACTACACTAGACACAGCCCTGCCAGGTAACTACTACACTAGACACAGCCCTGTCAGGTAACTACTACACTAGACACAGCCCTGCCAGGTAACTACTACACTAGATACAGCCCTGCCAGGTAACTACTACACTAGACACAGCCCTGCCAGGTAACTACTACACTAGATACAGCCCTGCCAGGAAACTACTACACTAGATACAGCCCTACCAGGTAACTACTACACTAGACACGGCCCTGCCAGGTAACTACTACACTAGATACAGCCCTGCCAGGTACCTACTACACTAGATACAGCCCTGCCAGGTAACTACTACACTAGACACAGCCCTGCCAGGTAACTGCTACACTAGACACAGCCCTGCCAGGTAACTACTACACTAGATACAGATAGATAACACAGACCTGCCAGGTAACCACTATATTGCTGAGTACCGTTTGTAAAAGGGGAAGAACATGTTAGTAATGTATGTGTATACAGGGACTTGTTAACAGTATTCATCCCCATTGGTGTTTTTCCTATTTTGTTTCATTACAACCTGTAATTTAAATGGATTTTTATTTGGATTTCATATAATGAACGTGAACAAAATAGTCCAAATTGGTGAAGTGAAATAAAAAATAACTTGTTTCAATAACCCCCCCCCCCCCCCCAAAAAAAAGGAAAAGTGGTGTGTTTATATGTATTCACCCTCTTCGCTATGAAGCCCCTAAATAAGATCTGGTGCAGCCAATTACCTTCAGAAGTCACATAATAAGTTCAATAAAGTCCACCTGTGTGCAATCTAAGTGTCACATGATCTCAGTGTATATACACCTGCTCTGAAAGGCCCCGGAGTCTGCAACACCACCAAGCAAGGGGCACCACCAAGCAAGGGGCACCACCAAGCAAGGGGCACCACCAAGCAAGGGGCTCCACTAAGCAAGGGGCACCACTAAGGAAGGGGCACCACCAAGCAAGGGGCACCACCAAGCAAGGGGCACAACTAAGCAAGGGGCACCACCAAGCAAGGGGCACCACTAAGCAAGGGGCACCACTAAGGAAGGGGCACCACCAAGCAAGGGGCACCACCAAGCAAGGGGCACAACTAAGCAAGGGGCACCACCAAGCAAGGGGCACCACTAAGCAAGGGGCACCACCAAGCAAGGGGCACCACCAATCAAGGGGCACCACTAAGCAAGGGGCACCACCAAGCAAGGGGCACCACCAAGCAAGGGGCACCACCAAGCAAGGGGCACCACCAAGCAAGGGGCACCACCAAGCAAGGGGCACCACTAAGCAAGGGGCACCACCAAGCAAGCGGCACCATGAAGACCAAGGAGCTCTCCAAACAGGTCAGGGACAAAGTTGTGGAGAAGTACAGATCAGGGTTGGGTTATAAAAAAAATATCTGGAACTTTGAACATCCCACAGAGCACCATTAAATCCATTATTTTTAAAAAATGGAAAGAATATGACACCACAACAAACCTGCCAAGAGAGGGCCGCCCACCAAAACTCACGGACCAGGCAAGGAAGACATTAATCAGAGGCAATAAAGAGACCAAAGATAACCCTGAAGGAGCTGCAAAGCTCCACAGCGGAGATTGGAGTATCTGTCCATAGGACCACTTTTAGCCGTACACTCCACAGAGCTGATTTTGAAGGAGTTGGAGCAGTTTTGCCTTGAAAAATGGGCAAAAATCCCAGTGGCTAGATGTGCCAAGCTTATAGAGACATACCCCAAGAGACTTGCAGCTGTAATTACTGCAAAAAGGTGGCTCTACAAAGTGTTGACTTTGGGTGGTGAATAGTTATGCACGCTCAAGTTTTCCGGAAAAAATATTTTGCATCTTCAAAGTGGTAGGCATGTTGTGTAAATCAAATGATACAAACCCCCCCCCCCCCCAAAAAAAAAAATATAGGAAAAAATACAGGAAAAAATACAGGAAAAAATACCAAGGGGGGTTGAATACTTTCACAAGCCACTGTATCTCTCGTTAGGATGGAAGTATTTTTAGACATAGGCCTGTTCTAAATGTGTATTACCTCTGTCAGCTACATAGTCATCGTTATTGCATAAAGAAATACAAAAAGACACAACTTTCATCTCCATAGTCATCCTGACAGAGGTAATGAACTGTCCACTGGTCGACACAGCAGCTACATAGTCATCCTGACAGAGGTAATGAACTGTCCACTGATCGACACAGCAGCTACATAGTCATCCTGACAGAGGTAATGAACTGTCCACTGATCGACACAGCAGCTACATAGTCATCCTGACAGAGGTAATGAACTGTCCACTGGTCGACACAGCAGCTACATATTCATCCTGACAGAGGTAATGAACTGTCCACTGATCAACACAGCAGCTCCATATTCATCGTGACAGAGGTAATGAACTGTCCACTGATCAACACAGCAGCTCCATATTCATCCTGACAGAGGTAATGAACTGTCCACTGATCGACACAGCAGCTGACAGAGGTAATGAACTGTCCACTGGTCGACACAGCATCTCCATATTCATCCTGACAGAGGTAATGAACTGTCCACTGATCGACACAGCAGCTGACAGAGGTAATGAACTGTCCACTGATCGACACAGCAGCTGACAGAGGTAATGAACTGTCCACTGATCGACACAGCAGCTACATATTCATCCTGACAGAGGTAATGAACTGTCCACTGATCAACACTGCAGCTCCATATTCATCCTGACAGAGGTAATGAACTGTCCACTGATCAACACAGCAGCTCCATATTCCTCCTGACAGAGGTAATGAACTGTCCACTGATCAACACAGCAATTTATCAAAACAAGACCATGTTTGCAAAACAAGTGTTTTCTGACCTTATGTCCATATTACACAGGTAAGCTAACGGTTCCAGAAATCAGCAATGCAGCCAGGCTCTATAGACCTCTAAAATATGAGGGACTGAGTACAACACAACACCTGTTATATTGGGTATCTACTGACCTAAAAAAGATGCTATGAAATATATTGTTCAGTAACCGTGTTTCATCATTAAAAACAAAATCAGGACAGCTGTGATAGAAACAGGAAGTTACGGTAACAGTTTTATAAATGCCGACAGATAATTCCATAGTACGACACCGTCACGACTTCTGCCGAAGTCGATGCCCCTCCTTGTTCGGTGGCGGTGCTCGGCGGTCGACGTCACCGGTCTTCTAGCCGTCATCGATACGTTTTTCATTTTCCATTTGTTTTGTCTTGTCTTCCTACCACACCTGGTTCCAATTCCCATTCATGACATGTTGTGTATTTAACCCTTTGTTTCCCCTCATGTCCTTGTCAGAGATTGTTTGTTGTTTTGCGCGTGTTGTCATTTCTTGATGGGTAACAGGGTTTTTACCCATGTTTCTTTTATTTATTTTTTATTGTACGTTGGTTTTGGTGTTTGTTTTACTGTATTAAACTACTCCAGTCCCGCCAAGCTTGTTTCTCCTGCGCTTGACTTCTCTGCCACCTACAAACATGCTGGGATTTCTCTATTTTCTTTGTCTGTTAAATGAATCATGCGAGAAATGGCAGTGGATATGCCTTTTATGTGCAAATATTGATATAATAATCATCATATCGAAAGTAAAGTTGGAGTCACGTGATTTTTTTTCACCAGAATATTCGCATGAAAATCTGTCACCAGTCGGTTGGAAGCTATTGACATGTATTGTTCAAGTAAAGGTTTAAAGGGAATACAGTCAGGCAACTGTAACGCCCTGGCCATAGAGAGGGGTTTTTGTTCTTTATTTTGGTTAGGCCAGGGTGTTACATTGGGTGGGCGTTCTATGTTCCTTTTTCTATGTTTTTGTATTTCTTTGTTTTGGGCCGTTTGTGGCTCCCAATCAGGCACAGCTGTAGTTCGTTGTTGCTGATTGGCGTCACACATAAGGAGCATGTTTTTCTTTTTGGTTTTGTGGGTAATTGTTTCTGTTAGAGTTTTGCACCTGACAGGACTGTTTGGCTGTCGCTTTTCTTATTTTTGTATAGTGTTCTTTCTGCTATTAAATATTCAATGATGAACACTAACTCCGCTGCACCTTGGTCTACTCTCTCTCACGACAGCCGTTACAGCAACACATGACTACAAGACAAAACAGCTCCATCAAGCATGATAGTATTGTAAGTATAAAACCAACAGCTTCCTTTCATTTAATAAAAAAACATCTAGAAAAGGCTGTGGAATGAGGTGTCTTATTTTTATTTAACTGGGCAAGTCAGTTAAGAACAAATTCTTATTTTCAATGACGGCCTACCGGGGAACAGTGGGTTAACTGCCTTGTTCAGGGGCAGAACGACAGATTTTTACCTTGTAGGCACAGAGGATTCAATCTTGCAACCTTTCGGTTACTACTCCAACAATCTAACCACTAGGCTACCCGCCTCCCCTCCACTCTAACCCCTAGGCTACCTGCCGCCCCTCCACTCTAACCACTAGTCTACCTGCTGGTTACTGGCCCAACGCTCTAACCACTAGGCTACCTGCCGCCCCTCCACTCTAACAACTAGGCTACCTGCCGCCCCTCCACTCTAACAACTAGGCTACCTGCGGCCCCTCCACTCTAACCACTAGGCTACCTGCCTCCCCCCCACTCTAACCACTAGGCTACCTGCCGCCCCTCCACTCTAACCACTAGGCTACCTGCCACCCCTCCACTCTAACTACCAGACTACCTGCCACCCCTCCGCTCTAACCACTAGGCTACCTGCCACCCCTCCGCTCAAACCACTAGGCTACCTGCCACCCCTCCACTCTAACCACTAGGCTACCTGCCACCCCTCCGCTCTAACTACTAGGCTACCTGCCACCCCTCCACTCTAACCACTAGGCTACCTGCCGCCCCTCCACTCTAACCACTAGGCTACCTGCCGCCCCTCCACTCTAAACACCTGCCACCCTGTCTAAGTGTGGGGAGTTGGAGGGCAGAGGACATTCCCATTGGACAGAGGACATTCCCATTGGACAGAGGACATTCCCACTGGGCAGAGGACATTCCCACTGGACAGAGGACATTCCCACTGGACAGAGGACATTCCCACTGGGCAGAGAACATTCCCGTTGGGCAGAGGACATTCCCATTGGGCAGAGGACATTCCCACTGGGCAGAGGACATTCCCGTTGGGCAGAGGACATTCCCATTGGACAGAGGACATTCCCACTGGGCAGAGGACATTCCCGTTGGGCAGAGGACATTCCCATTGGACAGAGGACATTCCCATTGGACAGAGGACATTCCCACTGGGCAGAGGACATTCTCATTGGGCAGAGGACATTCTCGTTGGGCAGAGGACATTCCCGTTGGGCAGAGGACATTCCCATTGGACAAAGGACATTCCCATTGGACAGAGGACATTCCCACTGGACAGAGGACATTCCCACTGGGCAGAGGACATTCCCGTTGGGCAGAGGACATTCCCACTGGGCAGAGGACATTCCCGTTGGGCAGAGGACATTCCCACTGGACAGAGGACATTCCCACTGGGCAGAGGACATTCCCGTTGGGCAGAGGACATTCCCACTGGACAGAGGACATTCCCGTTGGGCAGAGGACATTCCCATTGGGCAGAGGATATTCCCACTGGCCAGAGGACATTCCCGTTGGGCAGAGGACATTCCCATTGGACAGAGGACATTCCCACTGGGCAGAGGACATTCCCGTTGGGCAGAGGACATTCCCATTGGACAGAGGACATTCCCGTTGGGCAGAGGACATTCCCATTGGACAGAGGACATTCCCACTGGGCAGAGGACATTCCCGTTGGGCAGAGGACGTTCCCACTGGGCAGAGGACATTCCCATTGGGCAGAGGACATTCCCACTGGACAGAGGACATTCCCGTTGGGCAGAGGACATTCCCACTGGACAGAGGACATTCCCACTGGGCAGAGGACATTCCCGTTGGGCAGAGGACATTCCCACTGGGCAGAGGACATTCCCGTTGGGCAGAGGACATTCCCACTGGACAGAGGACATTCCCACTGGGCAGAGGACATTCCCGTTGGGCAGAGGACATTCCCGTTGGGCAGAGGACATTCCCGTTGGGCAGAGGACATTCCCACTGGACAGAGGACATTCCCGTTGGGCAGAGGACATTCCCGTTGGGCAGAGGACATTCCCGTTGGGCAGAGGACATTCCCACTGGGCAGAGGACATTCCCGTTGGGCAGAGGACATTCCCACTGGGCAGAGGACATTCCCACTGGGCAGAGGACATTCCCATTGGACAGAGGAGGACATTCCCATTGGACAGAGGACATTTAACTTGTCGGCATCTTTTCACTCTTTCTCCTCTGACTTTCCTTTTACTTCAGAGAAAAAGGCCTTTGTCTTCTAAATCAACAGTAGCCAATGTCCAAGGCTCCTCTCTCTCTGTCTCTCTCTCTCTCTCTCTCTGTCTCTCTCTGTCTCTCTGTCTCTCTCTGTCTCTGTCTCTGTCTCTCTCTTTCTTCAGTATCCTAGGCTCCTCTCTCTCTCTCTCTCTCTCTCTCTCTTCAGTGCATGTGATGTGATCAGCCTGAACCAGTTTCAGCTGAACATAAGCTATACGTTTGGCTGACACGGATAAAAAACTCGCACAGTTCTCACCGCCTCCCAAACAGAGGACGGGTCCAATCGCGTCCGGTCGGTAAATCTATTTTAATACCAGAACCTTCTGGCAATAATCAGATCCACCCAGAATGTAGGACCTGGACCCCTGTGTGTGTTTATCTGAGACAGAATGTAGGACCTGGACCCCTGTGTGTGTTTATCAGAGACAGAATGTAGGACCTGGACCCCTGTGTTTATCTGAGACAGAATGTATGACCTGGACCCCTGTGTTTATCTGAGACAGAATGTAGGACCTGAACCCCTGTGTTTATCTGAGACAGAATGTAGGACCTGGACCCCTGTGTTTATCAGAGACAGAATGTAGGACCTGAACCCCTGTGTTTATCAGAGACAGAATGTAGGACCTGAACCCCTGTGTTTATCTGAGACAGAATGTAGGACCTGGACCCCTGTGTTTATCAGAGACAGAATGTAGGACCTGAACCCCTGTGTTTATCTAAGACAGAATGTAGGACCTGGACCCCTGTGTTTATCTGAGACAATGTAGGACCTGCCCCCCCCCCTCAACCCTGAACCAAACCCTCCCCAGCCCCCCCCCAGCCCTGAACCCTCCCCAGCCAGCCCCCCCTCAGCCCAGACCCAAACCCTCCCCAGCCAGCCCCCCCTCAGCCCTGAACCAAGCCCTCCCCAGCCAGCCCCCCTCCTCTACCCCCTCTCCGTCCCCTCCTCTGCCAGCCTCCCTCCTCTATCCCCTCTCCGTCCCCTCCCCAGCCAGCCCCCCTCCTCTATCCCCTCTCTGTCCCCTCCCCAGCCAGCCCCCCTCCCCAGCCAGCCCCCCCTCCTCTATCCCCTCTCCGCCCCCTCCCCAGCCAGCCCCCCTCCTCTATCCCCTCTCTGTCCCCTCCCCAGCCAGCCCCCCTCCCCAGCCAGCCTCCCTCCTCTATCCCCTCTCCGTCCCCTCCCCAGCCAGCCCCCCTCCTCTATCCCCTCTCCGCCCCCTCCCCAGCCAGCCCCCCTCCTCTATCCCCTCTCTGTCCCCCTGCTAAAATAAACCACAGGATTGTTAATGATTCTGTGGGGAACAGCATTGTTCTACGTAACACTTACATTGTGTGTATACAGGCATGACTGTGGATAAAAGTATCTGTTAAACGGCATGCGTCATTTATCATTATATACTGGCAGCTTCATTAAATAGTACCCGCAAAATACCAGTCTCAACGTCAACAGTGAAGAGGCGACTCCGCGATGCCGGCCTTCCAGGCAGAGTATCTCTGTTCAGTGTCTGTCCAGTTCTTTTGCCCATCTTAATCTTTTTATTTTTATTGGCCAGTCTGACATATGGCTTTTTCTTTGCAACTCTGCCTAGAAGGCCAGCATCCCGGAGTCGCCTCTTCACTGTTGACGTTGAGACTGGTGTATTGTGGGTACTATTTAATGAAGCTGCTAGTTGAGGACTTGTGAGGCGTCTGTTTCTGAAACCAGACAGTCTAATGTACTTGTCCTCTTGCTCAGTTGTGCACCGGGGCCTCCCACTCCTCTTTCTATTCTGGTTAGAGCCAGTTTGCTCTGTTCTGTGAAGGGAGTAGTTACACAGCGTTGTACGAGATCTTCTGTTTTTTGGCAATTTCTCGCATGGAATAGCCTTCATTTCTCAGAACAAGAACAGACTGACGAGTTTCAGAAGAAAGGTCTTTGTTTCTGGCCATTTTGAGCCTGTAATCAAACCCACAAATGCTGATGCTCCAGATACTCACCTAGTTTAAAGAAGGCCAGTATTATTGCTTCTGAGAGTTGGGAAGCAAGTTCAGGGAGTGAGTGTTTTAATAAATAAAATAAACAATGAACACAAAACACAAACAACGCACCGACATGGAAACAGAGTCAATAACACCTGAGGAAAGAACAAATGGGAGTGACAGATACAAGGAAAGAATCTCGGAGGTGATGGAGTCCAGGTGAGCGTCATGAGGCGCAGGTGTGCGAGACGATGGTGACAGGTGTGAGGAATAATCTCCCTCTCTCTCTCCCCCTCTCTCTCTCTGTCTGTCTCCCTCTCTCTCTGTCTGCCTCCCTCTCTCTCTGTCTGTCTCCCTCTCTCTCTGTCTGTCTCCCTCTCTCTCTGTCTGTCTCCCTCTCTCTCTCTCTCTCTGTCTCCCTCTCTCTCTGTCTGTCTCCCTCTCTGTCTGTCTCCCTCTCTCTCTGTCTCCCTCTCTCCCTGTCTCTCTCTCTGTCTCTCTCTCTGTCTGTCTCTCTCTCTGTCTCTCTCTCTCTCATATCCCTTGTTCTCTGGCTGGACTGACAGACCAATAACAGCATCCCACAGCCTCTAGCCTCTGAAAACCTGAGAGAGTTAGTAATTGCATTGTAACCTTATTGAACACACACACACACTGCTAGACAAGTCCGTAAAGACATCCAAGGCAAACATGCTCTCTGGTTTCATTGCAGGACTAGGGGCTATCTACTATTATGGGACTACTATTTATAGACAGACTTACTTCAGGTTTTTTATAAATTACTAGTCTGAGAAGCTCAGCTTCTATGTCAACACATAGAACAATGAGACAGCAAACTACATCGGGCTACATATGTATTCATCATGGCCGTGTCTCAAACGGTATCCTATTTCTCTAGGGTAGTGCACTACTTTACACCAGGGTCCCATAGTGGTTTGTCCCCCCCCCCCCAAAAAAAGCAGTGCACTATATATATAGTGAATAAGGTGGTAATTTGGGACTCAGCCTCAGATTGACCAGTTTGTGGGAGACGACTGGACCCTGATGTATGGTGATGACAGACCACAACAGTTGAGATGATTGGACTCCACACAGATTACCGTACAGTCTTGGCACCAAGACGGGTGGGGTGGGTGGGAATAGGACAAGGTTTTGGTTCCTCATAAATGATAGGCTGGAGGAGACTGTGGGTCCTGGGGGAGACACGGAGAATAGACTGTCAGGGGCCACTTAATTACCTGCATCAGTGGGAGGAAATAAAGGGGTTAGGGTTGAATTGGAGCGAGAGAGAGGGGAGAGACATGAGAGAGGGGAGAGACATGGGAGAGGGGAGAGACATGGGAGAGGGGAGAGAAGGGAGGAAGGGAGAGAGAAAGAAGAGAGGGTAAAGAGAGAGTGAAGAGGGGGAGAGGAGAGGGAGAGAGGAGAGAGGAAGGGACAGAGGAGAGAGAGGAGAGAGGAGAGCTATATGAACCAGGACTGGGCCGTCAGGACTATGCTGACCAGGACTGGGCCGTCAGGACTATGCTGACCAGGACTGGGCCGTCAGGACTATGCTGACCAGGACTGGGCCGTCAGGACTATGCTGACCAGGATTGGGTCATCTGGACTGGGCCATCAGGACTATGCTGACCAGGACTGGGCCGTCAGGACTATGCTGACCAGGACTGGGCCGTCAGGACTATGCTGACCAGGACTGGGCCGTCAGGACTATGCTGACCAGGACTGGGCCGTCAGGACTATGCTGACCAGGACTGGGCCGTCAGGACTGTGCTGACCAGGACTGGGCCATCAGGACTGTGCTGACCAGGACTGGGCCATCAGGACTATGCTGACCAGGATTGGGTCATCTGGACTGGGCCATCAGGAGTATGCTGACCAGGACTGGGCCGTCAGGGCTATGCTGACCAGGACTGGGCCATCAGGGCTATGCTGACCAGGACTGGGCCATCAGGACTATGCTGACCAGGACTGGGCCATCAGGACTATGCTGACCAGGACTGGGCCATCAGAACTATGCTGACCAGGACTGGGCCATCAGGACTATGCTGACCAGGACTGGGCCATCTGGACTATGCTGACCAGGATTGGGTCATCTGGACTGGGCCGTCAGGACTATGTCTTCTGCCTGGTTACCCATCGTCTTGATAACAGGCTCTTTGATAAAAGCCAGAAAACAATCTTGTGTTTTTCACTAATATGTTTATCCTTACTAAGTGAACTGACTAGGAATCACTCTGGGCCCTGTGATTAGTCTATAACTAGGACCCAGAGTTTGTCCTGGTCAGAATACATGGCAGGAGAAAATCCCGGCCTGCTTTCTTGGCCCTACGGTGTGTCATATGGAATGAGAGAGCTGATAGTAATTACTCCACATTTAACATAACATGTGACCTTACAGAGGTTCATGTTTCAGAACCAGTGTTCTATAGCAGGTACTGGAAATCAGGCATTAGGACATTACAGATACCGTACTGGTCTGAGGACCAGGTTCTACTGAAGGACCTGGTTCTACTGAAGGACCTGGTTCTACTGAAGGACCTGGTTCACTTCAACTACTTCCTGTGTCCTGGTTCTAATGAAGGACCCTGGTTCTACTTCCTGTGTCCTGGTTCTAATGAAGGAGCTGGTTCTACTGCCTGTGTCCTGGTTCTAATGAAGGACCCTGGTTCTACTGCCTGTGTCCTGGTTCTAATGAAGGACTTGGTTCACTTCAACTATTGCCTGTGTCCTGGTTCTAATGAAGGACCCTGGTTCCACTGCCTGTGTCCTGATTCTACTGAAGGACCTGGTTCTACTGCCCGTGTCCTGGTTCTAATGAAGGACCCTGGTTCACTTCAAGTACTTCCTGTGTTCTGGTTCTACTGAAGGAGTCTGGTTCTAATGAAGGACCCTGGTTCTAATGACGGACACCGGTTTACTTCAACTACTGCCTGTGTCCTGGTTCTACTGAAGGACCTGGTTCTACTGCCTGTGTCCTGGTTCTAATGAAGGACTTGGTTCACTTCAACTACTGCCTGTGTCCTAGTTCTAATGAAGGACCCTGGTTCTACTGCCTGTGTCCTGGTTCTAATGAAGGACCTGGTTCTACTGCCTGTGTCCTGGTTCTAATGAAGGACTTGGTTCACTTCAACTACTGCCTGTGTTCTGGTTCTAATGAAGGACCTGGTTCTACTGCCTGTGTCCTGGTTCTAATGAAGGACCCTGGTTCTACTGCCTGTATCCTGGTTCTACTGAAGGAGCCTGGTTCTACTGCCTGTGTCCTGGTTCTAATGAAGGACTTGGTTCACTTCAACTACTGCCGATGTCCTGGTTCTAATGAAGGACCCTGGTTCTACTGCCGATGTCCTGGTTCTAATGACGGACCCTGGTTCTACTGCTGATGTCCTGGTTCTAATGAAGGACCCTTGTTCTACTGCCTGTGTCCTGGTTCTAATGAAGGACCCTGGTTCTACTGCCTGTGTCCTGGTTCTAATGAAGGACCTGGTTCTACTGCCTGTTTCCTGGTTCTAATGAAGGACCCTGGTTCTACTGCCTGTGTCCTGGTTCTAATGAAGGACCCTGGTTCTACTGCCTGTGTCCTGGTTCTAATGAAGGAGCCTGGTTCTACTGCCTGTGTCCTGGTTCTAATGAAGGACCCTGGTTCTACTGAAGGACCTGCTTCACTTCAACTACTTCCTGTGTCCTGGTTCTAATGAAGGAGCCTGGTTCTACTGCCTGTGTCCTGGTTCTAATGAAGGACCAGGTTCTACTGCCTGTGTCCTGGTTCTAATGAAGGACCCTGGTTCTACTGTCTGTGTCGTGGTTCTACTGAAGGAGCCTGGTTCTACTGCCTGTGTCCTGGTTCTAATGAAGGAGCCTGGTTCTACTGCTTGTGTCCTGGTTCTAATGAAGGACTTGGTTCACTTCAACTACTGCCTGTGTCCTGGTTCTAATGAAGGACCCTGCAGTAGTTTATGTGCCGGGGGGCTAGGGTCAGTCTGTTTCATCTGGAGTATTCTCTTGTCTTATCCGGTGTCCTGTGTGAATTTAAATATGCTCTCTCTAATTCTCTCTTTCTCTCTTTCTTTCTTTCTCTCGGAGGACCTGAGCCCTAGGACCATGCCTCGGGACTACCTGGCATGATGACTCCTTGCTGTCCCCAGTCCACCTGGCCATGCTGCTGCTCCAGTTTCAACTGTTCTGCCTGCGGCTACGGAACCCTGACCTGTTCACCGGATGTGCTTGTTGCACCCTCGACAACTACTATGATTATTATTATTTGACCATGCTGGTAATTTATGAACATTTTAACATCTTGACCATGTTCTGTTATAATTTCCACCCGGCACAGCCAGAAGAGGACTGGCCACCCCTCATAGCCTGGTTCCTCTCTAGGTTTCTTCGTAGGTTTTTGGCCTTTCTAGGGAGTTTTTCCTAGGGAGTTTTTCCTAGCCACCGTGCCTCTTTCACATGCATTGCTTGCTGTTTGGGGTTTTAGGCTGGGTTTCTGTACAGCACTTTGAGATTTCAGCTGATATACGAAGGGCTATGTAAATAAATTTGATTTGATTTTGATTTGATTTGATTTGGTTCTACTGCCTGTGTCCTGGTCCTAATGAAGGACCTGGTTCTACTGCCTGTGTCCTGGTTCTAATGAAGGACCCTGGTTCTACTCCCTGTATCCTGGTTCTACTGAAGGAGCCTGGTTCTACTGCCTGTGTCCTGGTTCTAATGAAGGACTTGGTTCATTTCAACTACTGACGATGTCCTGGTTCTAATGAAGGACCCTGGTTCTACTGCCGTTGTCCTGGTTCTAATGAAGGACCCTTGTTCTACTGCCTGTGTCCTGGTTCTAATGACGGACCCTGGTTCTACTGCCTGTGTCCTGGTTCTAATGAAGGACCTGGTTCTACTGCCTGTTTCCTGGTTCTAATGAAGGACCCTGGTTCTACTGCCTGTGTCCTGGTTCTAATGAAGGACCCTGGTTCTACTGCCTGTGTCCTGGTTCTAATGAAGGAGCCTGGTTCTACTGCCTGTGTCCTGGTTCTAATGAAGGAACCTGGTTCTACTGAAGGACCAGGTTAACTTCAACTACTTCCTGTGTCCTGGTTCTAATGAAGGAGCCTGGTTCTACTGCCTGTGTCCTGGTTCTAATGAAGGACTTGGTTCACTTCAACTACTGCCGATGTCCTGGTTATAATGAAGGTCCCTGGTTCTAATGCCGATGTCCTGGTTCTAATGAAGGACCCTGGTTCTACTGCCGATGTCCTGGTTCTAATGAAGGACCCTTGTTCTACTGCCTGTGTCCTGGTTCTAATGAAGGACCCTGGTTCTACTGCCTGTGTCCTGGTTCTACTGAAGGAGCCTGGTTCTACTGCCTGTGTCCTGGTTCTAATGAAGGAGCCTGGTTCTACTGCCTGTGTCCTGGTTCTAATGAAGGACTTGGTTCACTTCAACTACTGCCTGTGTCCTGGTTCTAATGAAGGACCCTGGTTCTACTGCCTGTGTCCTGGTTCTAATGAAGGAGCCTGGTTCTACTGCCTGTGTCCTGGTTCTAATGAAGGACCCTGGTTCTACTGAAGGACCTGGTTCACTTCAACTACTTCCTGTGTCCTGGTTCTAATGAAGGAGCCTGGTTCTACTGCCTGTGTCCTGGTTCTACTGAAGGATCTGGTTCTAATGAAGGACCAGGTTCTACTGCCTGTGTCCTGGTTCTAATGAAGGACCCTGGTTCTACTGCCTGTGTCCTGGTTCTACTGAAGGAGCCTGGTTCTACTGCCTGTGTCCTGGTTCTAATGAAGGACTTGGTTCACTTCAACTATTGCCGATGTCCTGGTTCTAATGACGGACCCTGGTTCTACTGCCGATGTCCTGGTTCTAATGAAGGACCCTGGTTCTACTGCCTGTGTCCTGGTTCTAATGAAAGACCCTGGTTCTAATGAAG
Source organism: Salmo trutta (assembly GCF_901001165.1). NCBI lineage: Eukaryota > Metazoa > Chordata > Actinopteri > Salmoniformes > Salmonidae > Salmo > Salmo trutta. The sequence goes on along the minus strand of NW_021822318.1, from coordinate 4,717 downwards.
GACCTGGTTCTAATGAAGGACCCTGGTTCTACTTCCTTTGTCCTGGTTCTAATGAAGACAATTTGTGGCCTCCATCATTCTAAAATGGAAGAAGTTTGGAACCACCAAGACTCTTCCTAGAGCTGGCAGCCTGGCCAAACTGAGCAATCAGCGGAGAAAAGCCTTGGTCAGGGAGGTGACCAAGAACCCGATGGTCACTCTGACAGAGCTCCAGAGTTCCTCTGTGGAGATTGGAGAACCTTCCAGAAGGACAACCGTCTCTGCAGCACTCCACCAATCAGGCCTTTATGGTAGAGTGGCCAGACGGAAGCCACTCCTCAGTAAAAAGCACATGATAGCCCACTCGGAGTTTACCAAAAGGCACCTAAAGGACTCTCAGACCACGAGGAACAAGATTCTCTGGTCTGATGAAACCAAGACTGAACTCCTTCGCATGAATGCGAAGCGTCCCGTCTGGAGGAAACCAGGCACCATCCCTACGGTGAAGCACGGGGCCCCTCAGGGCTGTGTGCTTGGTTCCCTCCTGTACTAGGTAGATATATATAGCATTGAGGCAGTTTTAAATTACACACAAAGAGTCCAAATATAAATAAAAACCAATCAAATAAAGCATTTCGCTGTAAAGGTCAACGCCTGTTGTATTCAGCATTTCACTGTTAGGTCTACACCTGTTGTATTCAGCATTTCACTGTAAGGTCTACTACACCTGTTGTATTCAGCATTTCACTGTAAGGTCTACTACACCTGTTGTATTCAGCATTTCACTGTGATGTCTACTACACCTGTTGTATTCAGCATTTCACTGTAAGGTCTACTACACCTGTTGTATTCAGCATTTCACTGTAAGGTCTACTATACCTGTTGTATTCAGCATTTCACTGTGAGGTCTACACCTGTTATATTCAGCATTTCACTGTGAGGTCTACACCTGTTATATTCAGCATTTCACTGTAGGGTCTACTACACCTGTTGTATTCAGCATTTCACTGTAAGGTCTACTACACCTGTTGTATTCAGCATTTCACTGTAAGGTCTACTACACCTGTTGTATTCAGCATTTCACTGTGATGTCTACTACACCTGTTGTATTCAGCATTTCACTGTGATGTCTACTACACCTGTTGTATTCAGCATTTCACTGTGATGTCTACTACACCTGTTGTATTCAGCATTTCACTGTGATGTCTACTACACCTGTTTTATTCAGCATTTCACTGTAAGGTCTACTACACCAGTTGTATTCAGCATTTCACTGTAAGGTCTACTACACCTGTTGTATTCAGCATTTCACTGTGAGGTCTACACCTGTTGTATTCAGCATTTCACTGTAAAGGTCTACACCTGTTGTATTCAGCATTTCACTGTAAAGGTCTACACCTGTTGTATTCAGCATTTCACTGTGAGGTCTACACCTGTTGTATTCGGCATATGTCAAATACAATTTGATTTGATTTGATCTCCTACTGGTCTTTTTGAGCCATAAAACAGAGTGGACCGGTCGGCCTTGACTTGTTGCAGTTTGTTTTGAGTTGTGTTCATCACACAGGGGGTCTGAGACGAGAACCACACCAGCTTATGTGACACACACACACACACACGCACACGCGCACACACAGACAGACAGACAGACAGACAGACAGACAGACAGACAGACAGACAGACAGACAGACAGACAGACAGACAGACAGACAGACAGACAGACAGACAGACAGACAGACAGACAGACAGACAGACAGACAGACAGAGTTTACTCCAGATCACAAGCTACCCAAGGTGGGGCGCGCGCTGAGTCACACACACTTCCCTGAGTGGCGTGGGGTTTTGTTTTCATTCTGAGTGACTTCCTGTTGTGTGCTAGGCTGACAATGACCGTAATAGACAGACGACCAACAGAGAGATCAGATCAACACCCTCAACAACGGCATCGTGAGGACATGACCACACGCAGGGCCAGCTGGGTCCTCCTCGCTCTGTGGTGCTCAACCTCCTCCTTCTCTCCCTCCCCCCTTCTCTCCCTGCTTCCCCTCCCTCCCTCCCCACTCTCCCTCCTTCTCTTCCTCCTTCCTCTCTCCCTGCTTCCCCTCTCCCCCTCCATCCTTCTCTCCCTCCCTCCCTCCCTCCCTCCCTCCCTCCCTCCTTCTCTCCCTGCTTCCCCTCCCTCCCTCCTTCCCCACTCTCCCTGCTTCCCCTCCCTCCCTCCCTCCCTACTCTCCCTCCCCACTCTCCCTGCTTCCCCTCTCCCCCTCCCTCCCTCCCCACTCTCCCTCCCCACTCTCCCCCTCCCTCCCTCCCCACTCTCCCTCTTCCCCTCAATCCATCACTCCCTCCCTTCTTCCCCACTCTCCCTCTCCCCCTCCCTCCTTCTCTCCCTCCTTCTCTCCCTCCTTCTCTCCCTCCCTCCCCACTCTCCTTCCCCACTCTCCCTCTTCCCCTCAATCCATCACTCCCTCCCTTCTTCCCCACTCTCCCCCTCCCTCCCTCCCCACTCTCCCTCTTCTCCTCAATCCACCCCTCTCCCTCTCTCCTTCCCCACTCTCCCCCTCCCTCCCTCCCTCACTCACTCACTCACTCACTCACTCACTCACTCACTCACTCACTCACTCCCTCCCTCCCTCCCTCCCTCCCTCCCTCGTACTTCACAGTGTTCTGCGTGTGTAATTACTGTGTTGATGAGACCTCTCAGGATCATTCTGCTGCAGAGTGTTTACTGGAAGAGAGAAGTAGAGAGACAGTTTTTATAAATTTTTAACAGAGCAGGAGATATGCATCTGACCCGCTAAACAGCTATCTTATACATGGCCAGGGAGCCAGGGACCATTCAACAGTCCATCCCCATCTCCAGCTCAACTCCATTACACAGTTAATCTCTAGCTCCACTCCAAGACACAGTTCATATCTAGCTCCACTCCTAGATACAGTTCATATCTAGCTCCACTCCATGATACAGTTCATATCTAGCTCCACTCCATGGCACAGTTAATCTCTAGCTCCACTCCTAGATACATTTCATCTCTAGCTCCACTCCTAGACACAGTTCATATCTAGCTCCACTCTATGACACAGTTCATATCTAGCTCCACTCCTAGATACAGTTAATCTCTAGCTCCACTCCATGACACAGCTCCACTCCTAGATACAGTTCATCTCTAGATCCACTCCATGACACAGTTCATCTCTAGCTCCACCCCATGATACAGTTCATATCTAGCTCCACTCCTAGATACATTTCATCTCTAGCTCCACTCCTAGATACAGTTCATCTCTAGATCCACTCCATGACACAGCTCCACTCCTAGATGCAGTTCATATCTAGCTCCACTCCATGACACAGTTCATCTCTAGCTCCACCCCATGATACAGTTCATATCTAGCTCCACTCCAAGATACAGTTCATCTGAGTCACTGACTTACTGGTGTTCTTCCATGCCGTCCATGGGAGGGGTGCGTCACTTGAGTGGGTTGAGTCACTGACGTGGTCTTCCTGTCTGGGTTGGCGCCCCCCCTTGGTTTGTGCCATGGCGGAGATCTTCGTGGGCTATACTCGGCCTTGTCTTCGGACGGTAAGTTGGTGGTTGTAGACATCCCTCTAGTGGTGTGGGGGCTGTGCTTTGGCAAAGTGGGTGGGGTTATATCCTGCCTGTTTGGCCCTGTCCGGGGGTATCATCGGATGGGGCCACAGTGTCTTCTGATCCCTCCTGTCTCAGCCTCCAGTATTTATGCTGCAGTAGTTTATGTGTCGGGGGGCTAGGGTCAGTCTATTACATCTGGAGTATTCTCTTGTCTTATCCGGTGTCCTGTGTGAATTTAAATATGCTCTCTCTAATTCTCTCTTTCTCTCTTACTTTCTTTCTCTCGGAGGACCTGAGCCCTTGGACCATGCCTCGGAACTACCTGGCATGATGACTCCTTGCTGTCCCCAGTCCACCTGTCCATGCTGCTCCTCCAGTTCCCACTGTTCTGCCTGCGGCTACGGAACCCTGACCTGTTCACCGGATGTGCTTGTTGCACCCTCGACAACTACTATGATTATTATTATTTGACCATGCTGGTCATTTATGAACATTTTAACATCTTGACCATGTTCTGTTATAATATCCACCCAGCACAGCCAGAAGAGGACTGGCCACCCCTCATAGCCTGGTTCCTCTCTAGGTTTCTTCCTAGGTTTTTGGCTTTTCTAGGGAGTTTTTCCTAGGGAGTTTTTCCTAGCCACCGTGCTTCTTTCACATGCATTGCTTGCTGTTTGGGGTTTAGGCTGGGTTTCTGTACAGCACTTTGAGATTTCAGCTGATATACGAAGGGCTATATAAATAAATGTGATTTGATTTGATCTCTTGCTCCACTCCATTACACAGTTCATCTCTAGCTCCACTCCAAGATACAGTTAATCTCTAGCTCCACTCCAGGATACAGTTCATCTCTAGCTCCACTCCAGGATACAGTTCATCTCTAGCTCCACTCCAGGATACAGTTCATCTCTAGCTCCACTCCATGACACAGTTCATCTCTACCTCCATTCCTAGACACAGTTCATATCTAGCTCCACTCCAGGATACAGTTCATATCTAGCTCCACTCCTAGATACATTTCATCTCTAGCTCCACTCCTAGATACAGTTCATATCCAGATCCAGCCATGTGTGTTTACCTCTTTGATACTGAAGTGCCGCCCCCCTCCCAAAGTTCCCCGATCCTGGCTTTTTCACACTCTCCTCTCT
>NW_021822317.1:12500-31008 GCF_901001165.1 Salmo trutta | reverse complement strand
AGAGAGGGGAGGTGGGGGGGGGTGAAGAGGGAGAGAGAGAGAGCGAGAGAGAGAGAGACAGAGAGAGAGAGGGGAGGGGGGGTGAAAGAGGGAGAGAGAGAGGGGGGAGGGGGGGGTGAAAGAGGGAGAGAGAGAGAGAGAGAGAGAGAGAGAGAGAGAGAGAGAGAGACACAGAGGGAAGAAGCAAAGAAGGAGTTACAGTAGATTAGAGGAGAAATGTAAATCCTCCCGTTCACACCCAGCTCACGGCGCCATGGGGATAAACACCGAGTGTGTACAGGACACACCAGGCCCCCTCCCCAGGACACACCAGGCCCCCTCCCCAGGTCCCCTCCCCCGGACACAGGCCCCTCCCCAGGCCCCCTCCCAGGCCCCCTCCCCAGGCCCCCTCCCCAGGGCCCCCCCCCAACCGGACCCATCCCAGGCCCCCTCCCCAGGACACACCAGGCCCCCTCCCCAGGCCCCCTCCCCAGGACACACCAGGCCCCCTCCCCAGGACACACCAGGCCCCCTCCCCAGGACACACCAGGCCCCCTCCCCAGGTCCCCTCCCCAGGACACACCAGGCCCCCTCCCCAGGACACACCAGGCCCCCTCCCCAGGACACACCAGGTCCCCTCCCCAGGACACACCAGGCCCCCTCCCCAGGCCCCCTCCCCAGGACACACCAGGCAGGACACACCAGGCCCTCTCCCCAGGACACACCAGGCCCCCTCCCCAGGCCCCCTCCCCAGGACACACCAGGCCCCCTCCCCAGGCCCCCTCCCCAGGACACACCAGGCCCCCTCCCCAGGACACACCAGGCCCCCTCCCAAGGACACACCAGGCCCCCTCCCCAGGACACACCAGGCCCCCTCCCCAGGACACACCAGGTCCCCTCCCCAGGACATACCAGGCCCCCTCCCCAGGACACACCAGGTCCCCTCCCCAGGACACACCAGGTCCCCTCCCCGTGTTCTGATATCACCGGATCAACACACAGATAAACCACATCTTGATCCATGTGATTATCAATGTAGGACAACAAACAGGAGGTAGACAGCGTGTTGCATAAGGCAGAGCAAGGTCAGCCTTGGGGGGAGGGGCTAAGATCTCTCCAAGACCGTTGAGTCAACAGAAAACAAGCTTGGCTGGAACAAAAACCTGCACCCATTACACAAAAGGGGTGAGAGACTAGATGCCATGTCTTCCCAGTATGGGGACCTCCTATATATGATTATAGGTCTAATCATAGAAATACATACAGTATAAAATCCCTTTAAATTTAATAGGATCTATATGGGGATAATAGTGAAGATTCGTCGTTTCACTTTTAAAATGTATTAGCCTACTTTTTTTTTTATGCGTGTGTCATAAATACAACCAGTCATGATGTAGCTCAGTTGGTAGAGCATGACGCTTGCAACGCCAGGGTTGTGGGTTCGATTCCCACGGGGGACCAGTCCTTAGTAGTACACTACCATAGGGCCCTGGTACCACGGTCGCGTGTGGCTCAGTTGGTAGAGCATGGCGCTTGCAACGCCAGTGTTGTGGGTTTGATTCACCACGGGGGACCAGTTCTTAAAAAATGTAATAAAATGTATGCATTCACTACTGTAAGTCGCTCTGGATAAGAGCGTCTGCTAAATGACTAAAATGTCAAATGTTTTCATCTAATTGTCAAACAATTACTTCAAAAGGCTCATGTATAAGCTTCCCTTCCGCAAGTTATTCAGGGACGGCTGAACGACAAGGGGTGAGAGAATAGCTGTTACGTCTCATGTTTCTGCTTATCATTTCTGTCATTTTGGTGGAAGGCTATTTGTTAGTGAACTTGTCTATAATTCGATAAACGCAGCTTCTCTTCTGTCATTAACCTAATGTTCCTCCCAGAACACTCAATAAAAACTCCACGATCAGCAGAATGATGTCATAAATCAATAGAACGAAATCAACGCATCATCGACAAATCTAGTTGACATCGGGTAAAGTTCTCTCTTTCATTTCTGCTTCTCTCACACGGAGCGAGAACATTTGAGAAGCGATGGGAGAACAGTTGAGGAGCGGGGGAGAACATTTGAGGAGCGGGGGAGAACATTTGAGGAGCAGGGGAGAACATTTGAGGCGCGGGGGAGAACATTTGAGGCGCAAGGGAGAACATTTGAGGCGCGGGGGAGAACATTTCAGGAGCGGGGGAGAACATTTCAGGAGCGGGGGAGAACATTTCAGGAGCGGGGGAGAACATTTCAGGAGCGGGGGAGAACATTTGAGGAGCGGGGGAGAACATTTGAGGAGCAGGGGAGAACATTTCAGGAGCGGGGGAGAACATTTCAGGAGCGGGGGAGAACATTTCAGGAGCGGGGGAAAACATTTGAGGAGCGGGGGAGAACATTTGAGGAGCGGGGGAGGAACATTTGAGGAGCGGGGAGAACATTCAGGAGCGGGGGAGAACATTTCAGGGAGCGGGGGAGAACATTTGAGGAGCGGGGGAGAACATTTGAGGAGCAGGGGAGAACATTTCAGGAGCGGGGGAGAACATTTCAGGAGCGGGGGAGAACATTTCAGGAGCGGGGGAAAACATTTGAGGAGCGGGGGAGAACATTTGAGGAGCGGGGGAGAACATTTGAGGAGCGGGGGAGAACATTTGAGGAGCGGGGGAGAACATTTGAGGAGCGGGGGAGAACATTTGAGGAGCGAGGGAGAACTTTTGAGGAGCGAGGGAGAACTTTTGAGGAGCGGGGGAGAACATTTGAGAAGCAGTGGGAGAGGAGCGGGGGAGAACATTTGAGGAGCGAGGGGAGAACATTGAGGAGCGAGGGAGAACATTTGAGGAGCGAGGGAGAACAGTTGAGGAACGGGGGAGAACATTTGAGGAGCGGGGGAGAACATTTGAGGAGCGGGGGAGAACATTTCAGGAGCGGGGGAGAACATTTCAGGAGCGGGGGAGAACATTTCAGGAGCGGGGGAAAACATTTCAGGAGCGGGGGAGAACATTTGAGGAGCGGGGGAGAACATTTCAGGAGCGAGGGAGAACATTTCAGGAGCGGGGGAGAACATTTGAGGAGCGGGGGAGAACATTTGAGGAGCGGGGGAGAACATTTGAGGAGCGGGGGAGAACATTTGAGGAGCGGGGGAGAACATTTGAGGAGCGGGGGAGAACATTTGAGGAGCGGGGGAGAACATTTACGGACCTGGGAGATTTCAGTTTGACCGGTTTAAAAGAAAATGAAAAGCTGTGAAAACAATCCATCATGCTGAAAGAAATACATCATATTTCTCCATTCTGGGTCCAGAGACAAAATTAACTTTTGGTCCATAATTTTAATGCAAGGAACACCTAGTTCTGCAGGAGTTAGTATTATAATAGTCTACATGAGGTCTACAGTCAGTGTCCAGACTTCAGTTAATATTATAATAGACTACAGTCAGTGTCCAGACTTCAGTTAATATTATAATAGACTACATGAGGTCTACGGTCAGTGTCCAGACTACAGTTAATATTATAATAGACTACAGCGTGTCCAGACTACAGTTAATATTATAATAGACTACAGTCAGTGTCCAGATTCAGTTAATATTATAATAGACTACAGTCAGTGTCCAGACTTCAGTTAATATTATAATAGACTACAGTCAGTGTCCAGACTACAGTTAATATTATAATAGACTACATGAGGTCTACGGTCAGTGTCCAGACTACAGTTAATATTATAATAGACTACAGTCAGTGTCCAGACTTCAGTTAATATTATAATAGACTACATGAGGTCTACAGTCAGTGTCCAGACTACAGTTAATATTATAATAGACTACAGTCAGTGTCCAGACTTCAGTTAATATTATAATAGACTACAGCCAGTGTCCAGACTTCAGTTAATATTATAATAGACTACAGCCAGTGTCCAGACTTCAGTTAATATTATAATAGACTACATGAGGTCTACAGTCAGTGTCCAGACTTCAGGTAATATTAGAATAGACTACAGTCGGTGTCCAGACTTCAGTTAATATTATAATAGACTACAGTCAGTGTCCAGACTTCAGAGACTATTCCATCTATCAGGCTATATCCATACTGCGCCATTTGATAAATGCAAAGAGACGTCACTTACAAAACCCCCAGAAAGTGTTATGAATGACATTTAGTAATTACCATTCATTAGGCCCAAGTCTTGGAAGCTGAATTGATGGCTACATTGATGCCAGCCAGCGTCTCGGCTACTCGTCTCTGCCTTGGTAAAATGTCCGCGTTACCATCCAACTACACACCGCATTTAAGAGCATATTTCATACGTTTTCAAATCTATTCGCTCATTTTTCATGCGTCTGACATTCGGTAATGATAAATAGTGTAATAGCCTACAGTCTTCCTGAAATCTGTTTAATTATTGTGATAGGCTCACGTTTTACCGGCACGGCGTACCCTCACGATTTACCGGCACGGCGTACCCTCACGATTTACCGGCACGGCGTACCCTCACGATTTACCGGCACGGCGTACCCTCACGTTTTACCGGCACGGCGTACCCTCACGTTTTACCGGCACGGCGTACCCTCACGATTTACCGGCACGGCGTACCCTCACGATTTACCGGCACGGCGTACCCTCACGATTTACCGGCACGGTGTACCCTCACGATTTACCGGCACGGCGTACCCTCACGATTTACCGGCACGGCGTACCCTCACGTTTTACCGGTACGGCATACCCTCATGATTTACCGGCACAGCGTACCCTCACGTTTTACCCGGATCGCCTTACTTTCACCCCTGTTTCCACACACAATAGAGGTACTCACCATAGAACAGTCCTGTTACCTGACTAGGTAATACTGAGCTACCTGACTAGGTAATACTGAGTTACCTGACTAGGTAATACTGAGTTACCTGACTAGGTAATACTGAGTTACCTGACTAGGTAATACTGAGTTACCTGACTAGGTAATACTGAGTTACTTGACTAGGTAATACCGAGTTACCTGACTAGGTAATACCGAGAGCTCTGATTAGGTAATACCGAGAGCCCTGACTAGGTAATACCGAGTTACCTGACTAGGTAATACCGAGTTACCTGACAAGGTAATACCGAGTTACCTGACAAGGTAATACCGAGTTACCTGACAAGGTAATACCGAGTTACCTGACAAGGTAATACCGAGTTACCTGACCAGGTACCTACCTGCCTGGCTGTCCCCCAGCCATCCCCTGCTGTCCTACCTGCCTGGCTGTCCTCCAGCCATCCCCTGCTGTCCTACCTACCTGGCTGTCCCCCAACCATCCCCTGCTGTCCTACCTGCCTGGCTGTCCCCCAGCCATCCCCTGCTGTCCTACCTGCCTGGCTGTCCTCCAGCCATCCCCTGCTGTCCTACCTGCCTGGCTGTCCCCCAGCCATCCCCTGCTGTCCTACCTGCCTGGCTGTCCTCCAGCCATCCCCTGCTGTCCTACCTGCCTGGCTGTCCCCCAGCCATCCCCTGCTGTCCTACCTACCTGGCTGTCCCCCAGCCATCCCCTGCTGTCCTACCTGCCTGGCTGTCCCCCAGCCATCCCCTGCTGTCCTACCTGCCTGGCTGTCCCCCAGCCATCCCCTGCTGTCCAACCTACCTGGCTGTCCCCCAGCCATCCCCTGCTGTCCTACCTGCCTGGCTGTCCCCCATGGCTCCTATCCCCTATATAGTGCACTACCTTTGACCAGAGTCCTATGGGCCCTGGCCAAAAGTAACGCACTATATAGGGAATAGGGTGCCATGTCGGATAGACCCGCTCTCTGTTTGCTCACATTATCCACTATCACATTATACACTATCACACATCATCCACTATCACACATTATCCACTATCACACATCCCCTATCACACATTATCTGCTACCACACATTATCCACTACCACACATTATCCACTACCACATTATCCACTATCGCACATTATCCACTACTGCACATGATCCACTATCACATGATCCACTATCACATGATCCACTATCACACATTATCCACTATCACACATTATCCACTATCACACATTATCCAGTATCACATTATCCAGCATCATATTATCCACTACCACACATTATCCAGTACCACACATTATCCGCTACCACACATTATCCGCTACCACACATTATCCCCTATCACACATTATCCCCTATCACACATTATCCCCTATCACACATGATCCCCTATCACACATGATCCACTATCACACATTATCGACTATCACATTATTCACTATCACACATTATCCACTATCACACATTATCCACTATCACACATTATCCACTACCACACATTATCCACTACCACACATTATCCACTACCACACATTATCCACTACCACACATGATCCACTATCACACATTATCGACTATCACATTATTCACTATCACACATTATCCACTATCACACATTATCCACTATCACACATTATCCACTATCACATTATCCACTATCACACATTATCCACTATCACACATTATCCACTACCACACATTATCCACTACCACACATTATCCACTACCACACATTATCCACTACCACACATTATCCACTACCACACATTATCCACTACCACACATTATCCACTACCACACATTATCCACTACCACACATTATCCACTAGTGTATCATCCATAAATCTGCCAGAGTGACCTCTGGACAGGACACTAGTCTATCTCCTGTTTCTGTAGAGTGAGTACTCCCCCTGGACAGGACACTAGTCTATCTCCTGTTTCTGTAGAGTGAGTACTCCCCCTGGACAGGACACTAGTCTACCTCCTGTTTCTGTAGAGTGAGTACTCCCCCTGGACAGGACACTAGTCCATCTCCTGTTTCTGTAGAGTGAGTACTCCCACTGGACAGGACACTAGTCCATCTCCTGTTTCTGTAGAGTGAGTACTCCCCCTGGACAGGACACTAGTCCATCTCCTGTTTCTACAGCGTGAGGCAGCTGTTCCTTGTGTGTACAAGGTAGTTGTTGTGGAATTGGTAGATTACTTGTTAGATATTACTGCATGGTCGGAACTAGAAGCACAAGCATTTCGCTACACTTGCATTAACACCTGCTAACCATGTGTATGTGACAAATAACATTTGATTTGATTTGAGGAAAAACTCCTGGCCTTAATTAATTCCATATAGAACGATAGACCCTATTCTATTTTCTGGACTAAAATATCTCTAGTATTAAAATATCTTAGTAAATACTTTACCTGGAACATGACGGTGAAGAAGACCACTATGATGGTAGTGGCCACGAAGTAGTCTTTAGCCGGGACCCGTTCTGTGTCCAGCAGCACCACCAAGGCAAACGCCACCGCCCCTCGCAGGCCACCGTACGACATCACCACCTGGTCGATCTTGTCCAATGGGACGAGGCGGAACCAGTTCAACACCCAGGTCTGCATGACCACACCTGAAAGAGATCAGAGAGTATTGATCAGCTACAGTATATTACTTATCCCCCCCCACAACAATATAAATGATGTCATACCAATACATTGTCAGACTCATCATTGAGTACAGAGTACCATCTTGATTATTGATAAAGGGCGGCAGGGTAGCCTAGTGGTTACAGCGTTGGACTAGTAATCGAAAGGTTGCAAGTTCCAATCCTCGAGCTGACAAGGTACAAATCTGCCGTTCTGCCCCCTGAACAAGGCAGTTTAACCCACTGTTCCTAGGCCGTCATTGAAAATAAGAATTTGTTCTTAACTGACTTGCCTAGTTAAATAAAGATTAATAAAATTGATTAAGGGCAGGAGATATTCAGCCACCTTTTGGAGTTAATTGAAAGAGTGATTATTTTATCATCTAACTCTGTTTGGCATTAAAGGTTTTATAGCGGGGCCCGATCACTGATAATACATGCTGGATCCTCAAGACTCTGTTCAGTATCTGTGTGTAGAGCAAGCACCCTGACGAAAGGCTCTTTCAGACAAGCACCCTGAAGAAAGGATCTTCAGACAAGCACCCTGACGAAAGGCTGTTCAGACAAGCTCCCTGACGAAAGGCTCTTCAGACAAGCTCCCTGACGAAAGGCTCTTCAGACAAGCACCCTGACGAAAGGCTCTTCAGACAAGCTCCCTGACGAAAGGCTCTCCAGACAAGCACCCTGACGAAAGGCTCTTTCAGACAAGCACCCTGACAAAAGGCTCTTCAGACAAGCACCCTGACGAAAGGCTCTTCAGACAAGCACCCTGACGAAAGGCTCTTTCAGACAAGCACCCTGACGAAAGGCTCTTTCAGACAAGCTCCCTGACGAAAGGCTCTTCAGACAAGCACCCTGACGAAAGGCTCTTTCAGACAAGCACCCTGAAGAAAGGCTCTCCAGAAAAGCTCCCTGAAGAAAGGCTCTCCAGACAAGCACCCTGACGAAAGGCTCTTCAGACAAGCACCCTGACGAAAGGCTCTTCAGACAAGCACCCTGACGAAAGGCTCTTCCAGACAAGCACCCTGACGAAAGGCTCTTCCAGACAAGCACCCTGACGAAAGGCTCTTCCAGACAAGCACCCTGACGAAAGGCTCTTCCAGACAAGCACCCTGACGAAAGGCTCTTCAGACAAGCACCCTGACGAAAGGCTCTTCAGACAAGCACCCTGACGAAAGGCTCTTCAGACAAGCACCCTGACGAAAGGCTCTTCAGACAAGCACCCTGACGAAAGGCTCTTCAGACAAGCACCCTGACGAAAGGCTCTTTCAGACAAGCTCCCTGACGAAAGGCTCTTTCAGACAAGCACCCTGACGAAAGGCTCTTCAGACAAGCACCCTGACGAAAGGCTCTTTCAGACAAGCACCCTGACGAAAGGCTCTTCCAGACAAGCACCCTGACGAAAGGCTCTTCAGACAAGCACCCTGACGAAAGGCTCTTCAGACAAGCACCCTGACGAAAGGCTCTTCAGACAAGCACCCTGACGAAAGGCTCTTCAGACAAGCACCCTGACGAAAGGCTCTTCAGACAAGCACCCTGACGAAAGGCTCTTTCAGACAAGCTCCCTGACGAAAGGCTCTTTCAGACAAGCACCCTGACGAAAGGCTCTTCAGACAAGCACCCTGACGAAAGGCTCTTTCAGACAAGCACCCTGACGAAAGGCTCTTTCAGACAAGCTCCCTGACGAAAGGCTCTCCAGACAAGCTCCCTGACGAAAGGCTCTCCAGACAAGCTCCCTTACGAAAGGCTCTCCAGACAAGCACCCTGACGAAAGGCTCTCCAGACAAGCTCCCTGACGAAAGGCTCTCCAGACAAGGTCCCTGACGAAAGGCTCTCCAGACAAGCACCCTGACGAAAGGCTCTTCCAGACAAGCACCCTGACGAAAGACTCTTCCAGACAAGCACCCTGACGAAAGGCTCTTTCAGACAAGCACCCTGACGAAAGGCTCTTCCAGACAAGCAACCTGACGAAAGGCTCTTCCAGACAAGCACCCTGATGAAAGGCTCTTCAGACAAGCACCCTGACGAAAGGCTCTTTCAGACAAGCACCCTGACGAAAGGCTCTTCAGACAAGCACCCTGACGAAAGGCTCTCCAGACAAGCACCCTGACGAAAGGCTCTCCAGACAAGCACCCTGACGAAAGGCTCTTCCAGACAAGCACCCTGACGAAAGGCTCTTCCAGACAAGCACCCTGACGAAAGGCTCTTCAGACAAGCACCCTGACGAAAGGCTCTTCAGACAAGCACCCTGACGAAAGGCTCTTCAGACAAGCACCCTGACGAAAGGCTCTCCAGACAAGCACCCTGACGAAAGGCTCTTCAGACAAGCACCCTGACGAAAGGCTCTTTCAGACAAGCACCTTGACGAAAGGTTCTTCAGACAAGCACCCTGACGAAAGGTTCTTTCAGACAAGCACCCTGAAGAAAGGCTCTCCAGACAAGCACCCTGACGAAAGGCTCTTTCAGACAAGCACCCTGACGAAAGGCTCTTTCAGACAAAAAGTGTTGGGTCAAATAAATCCCCAGTAAGGACAGAGAAGTGCTCCTTTCTTTGTGGTTCGTAGGTCCACTCTCACCCAGGGGCTACAATCCCTGATACACAGTGGTATATTATTGCTATTCTTCTTCAGCTACATGTGGATTAACAACGTTGGGTACAGTATCAATGTTTAGTAAGGCAGCACCTACCCAGGGCCCTGAAGACGAAGATAAAGATGAGCGTACAGGAGATGAGTCCTGTGTCCCAGGCCCACTTAGACTTGTCCACGGCTGAGATGCCCAGGAAGATGAAAATGATGGTCTCGGCGATGCTGGCTAGGGTTTTCATCGTGTACTTCACCGTTGTACGAGACTTCTGGGATATGTTGGCCTCTACGTACTTGTTACAGCCGATACCACAGAACGTCATTCTGAAGGTGGAGAGAGAGAGAGAGAGAGAAAGAGGACAGGAGAGGACCAGGGTCCAGATTTACAAAACACTTTACAAAACGTTTCTTAAGAAAAAAATTAAGAAGTTCATAAGATAGTTTGTTAGTGCAATTCCTCAACAATATCGTAAGATTTAATGATTTTCTTACAAACTCCTCAAATATCTTCTTAAGATGTTTGTTGCTAGGCAACCGATTTAGCTAGCTATCTAGTTAGCAATGGCAATCATGTTAGCATATTTCCAACTGAGATGACTGTTTTTGGGTTTAAAAATAATCAATACTTAAACTTTCAGATGAAGTTTGTTAGTGAATTAAGTTAAATTGTTTTCATGAGCTGTTTTCTCTCACTGCCCTTGAGTTTAAAACAATGGTTTAGATATCTTGGAATTTAAAAACATTTCCCACAAACTTTATTTTCAAGAATATAATTTCTTAACTTTTTTGCTTAAGGAGAAACATAAGTAAACAGTGTAAGATAATTTCCAAGAACCTTTTAGAGGAATAACAACTTTGCTTAACTTTCTTCTTAAGTCTATAGTTAAGTTATAGTTATGAGAAAAAAATGGCAGTTAATTAACAAGACATTTCTTCTAAAGAAGGTTTAGAGAATCTGGGCCCAGGGCCCTAATCAATCTACACACAATACCCTATAACGGCAAAGCAAAAACAGGTTTTTAGAAATGTTTGCTAATTTATATATATTTTTAACTGAAGTATTACATTTACATAAGTATTCAGACCCTTTACTTCAGTACTTTGTTGAACCCCCTTTGGCAGCAATTAGCCTCGCGTCTTCTTGGGTATGATGCTACAAGCTTGGTACACCTGTATTTGCAACCTCCCCAGGTTGGATAGGGAGCATCGAGTTTCTCCCATTGTTCTCTACAGATCCTCTCAAGCTTTGTCAGGTTGGAAGGGGAGCGTCGCTGCACAGCTATTTTCAGGTCTCTCCAGAGATGTTCGATCGGGTTCAAGTCTGGGTTCTGGCTGGGCCACTCAAGGACATTCAAGAGACTTGTCCCGAAGCCACTCCTGCGTTGTCTTGGCTGTGTGCTTAGGGTCGTTGTCCTGTTGGAAGGGGAACCTTCACCTCAGTCTGAGGTCCTGAGCGCTTTGGAGCAGGTTTTCATCAAGGATCTCTCTGTACTTTGCTCCGTTCATTTTTCCCTCGATCCTGACTAGTCTCCCAGTTCTTGCTGCTGAAAAACATCCCCACAGCATGTTGCTGCCACCACCATGCTTCACCGTAGGGATGGTGCCAATTTTCCTCCAGACGTGACGCTTGGCATTCAGGCCAAAGAGTTCAATCTTGGTTTCATCAGACCAGAGAATCTTGTTTCTTATGGTCTGAGAGTCTTTAGGTGCCTTTTGTCAAACTCCAAGCGGGCTGTCATGGGCATTTTACTGAGGAGTGGCTTACGTTTCTCCCATCTCCACAGAGGAACTCTGGAGCTCTGTCAGAGTGACCATCGGGTTCTTGGTCACCTCCCTGACCAAGGCCCTTCTCCCCTGATTGCTCAGTTTGGCCGGGCGGCCAGCTCTAGGAAGAGTCTTGGTGGTTCCAAACTTCTTCCATTTAAGAAGGATGGAGGCCACTGTGTTCTTGGGGACCTTCAATGCAGCAGAAATGTTTTGGTACCCTTCCCCAGATCTGTGTCTCAACACAATCCTGTCTCGGAGCTCTACGGACAATTCCTTTGACCTCATGGCTTGGTTTTTGCTCTGACATGCACTGTCAACTGTGGGACCTTATATAGACAGGTGTGTGCCTTTCCAAATCATGTCCAATCAGTTGCATTTACCACAAGGTGGACTCCAATCAAGTTGTAGAAACATCTCAAGGATGATCAATGGAAACAGGATACACCTGAGCTCAATTTCGAGTCTCATAACAAAGGGTCTGAATACTTATGTAAATAAGGTATTTCAGTTTAGAATTTTTAATAAATTTGCTAATATTTTTTCTTGCTTTGTCATAATGTGTTATTGTGATGTCATAATGGGTTATTGTGTGTAGATTGCTGAGGAAAATGTTTTATTTAATAGATTTTAGAATATGGCTGTAACGTAATAAAATGTGGAAAAAGTCAAGGGGTCTGAATACTTTCAGGATGCACTGTACATATACACACTGACACACACACACACTGACACACACTGACACACACACACACACACACACACACACACACTAACGACAGCAGAATAAAAAAATACATAGAAGAAAATACATGAGCCTTATGCAACATCTTTTTGAGTGCAGACCATCACATTTTCTGTGGTGATTTCTATAACACATACTAAAGATGTACTCACGACAAGATGGCGGACAGAGAGAAGAGTTCAGCGGTGAGGTAGGCCAGGTAGACCATGAGGAAGACCAAGAGAGGCTCAATGATGCGGACCTTCTTGGTGAAACGTGTGATGAAGGCTAGGAGAGCAGCAAAGATCAGACCCACCATGGTTCCCCCAATACTGACGATGAGGAATGAGGCTGAGGAGGGAAAGGAAGGAGAGGAGGGGGGAGGAGGAAGGGTGGAGGGAGACAGGGAGGAAGAGGAGAGGGGAGGAGGAAGATGGGGAGGAGGAAGGGTGGAGGGAGACAGGGAGGAAGAGGAGAGGGGAGGAGGAAGGGTGGAGAGAGAGGGAGGAAGAGGAGTGAGGAGGAGGAAGATGGGGAGGAGGAGGGGTAGAGGGAGACAGGGAGGAAGAGGAGAGGGGAGGAGGAGGAGGGGGAAGGGTGGAGGGAGACAGGGAGGAAGAGGAGGAAGATGAGGAGAAGGAGGGGTAGAGGGAGACAGGGAGGAAGAGGAGAGGAAGAAGATGGGGAGGAGGAGGAATGGTGGAGGGAGACAGGGAGGAAGAGGAGAGGGGAGGAGGAAGATGGGGAGAAGGAGGGGTAGAGGGAGACAGGGAGGAAGAGGAGAGGAGGAAGATGGGGAGGAGGAGGAAGGGTGGGGAGAGAGGGAGGAAGAGGAGAGGGGAGGAGGGAGATGGGGAGGAGGAGGAGGAAGGGTAGTGGGAGACAGGGAGGAAAACGAGAGGGGAGGAGGAAGATGGGGAGGAGGAGGAAGGGTGGAGGGAGACAGGGAGAAAGAGGAGAGGGGAGGAGGAAGATGGGGAGGAGGAGGAAGGGTAGAGGGAGACAGGGAGGAAGAGGAGAGGGGAGGAGGAGGAGGGGGAAGGGTGGAGGGAGACAGGGAGGAAGAGGAGAGGGGAGGAGGAAGATGGGGAGAAGGAGGGGTAGAGGGAGACAGGGAGGAAGAGGAGAGGAGGAAGATGGGGAGGAGGAGGAAGGGTGGAGGGAGACAGGGAGGAAGAGGGGGAGGAGGAGGAAGATGGGGAGGGAGAGAGAGGAAGGGTGGAGGGAGAGGGGAGGAGGAAGAGGGGAGGCACAGGGGAAGTGGGAGAGTCTTTAGGTTGAGAGACAGGAAATCAGGAGAGGGTCTCATAGTGTACGTGTAAATAAACTACAGCTAACAGACTACAGCTAATAACAGAACACATCCTCACCCACTCCTTTGAAATAGTCAGCTGTCTGAACATTCTCAGGGCCCACCTCCACGAAGGACATGTACACCTTATACAACACCTGCAGAGAAGGACAAATTACATCATCAGTAGATTGTCTTTGTAACTCTCTCCATAACACAATGCGTTCTCTATACAGGTGGGTGTTACTTATTGGTAGTGTACAGCACACTGCAGGCCTGGGGTTGGTTATAACTCTGATCCACTATTAAAGGCCTGGGGTTGGTTATAACCCTGATCCACTATTAAAGGCCTGGGGTTGGTTATAACCCTGATCCACTATTAAAGGCCTGGGGTTGGTTATAACCCTGATCCACTATTAAAGGCCTGGGGTTGGTTATAACTCTGATCCACTATTAAAGGCCTGGGGTTGGTTATAACCCTGATCCATTATTAAAGGCCTGGGGTTGGTTATAACCCTAATCCACTATTAAAGGCCTGGGGTTGGTTATAACCCTGATCCACTATTAAAGGCCTGGGGTTGGTTATAAGCCTGATCCACTATTAAAGGCTTGGGGTTGGTTATAACCCTGATCCACTTTTAAAGGCCTGGGGTTGGGTATAACCCTGATCCACTATTAAAGGACTGGCGTTGGTTATAACCCTGATCCACTGTTAAGGGTCTGGGGTTGGTTATAACACTGATCCACTATTAAAGGCCTGGGGTTGGTTATAACCCTGATCCACTATTAAAGGCCTGGGGTTGGTTATAACCCTGATCCACTATTAAAGGCCTGGGGTTGGTTATAACCCTGATCCATTATTAAAGGCCTGGGGTTGGTTATAACCCTGATCCACTATTAAAGGCCTGGGGTTGGTTATAACCCTGATCCACTATTAAAGGCATGGGGTTGGTTATAAGCCTGATCCACTATTAAAGGCTTGGGGTTGGTTATAACCCTGATCCACTATTAAAGGCCTGGGGTTGGGTATAACCCTGATCCACTATTAAAGGCCTGACGTTGGTTATAACCCTGATCCACTGTTAAGGGTCTGGGGTTGGTTATAACACTGATCCACTATTAAAGGCCTGGGGTTGGTTATAACCCCGATCCACTATTAAAGGCCTGGGGTTGGTTATAACCCTGAACCACTATTAAAGGCCTGGGATTGGTTAAAACCCTGATCCACTATTAAAGGCCTTGGGTTGGATATAACCAATCCTCACCACGGGCTGCACAGCGTAGAGTAGAGTAGAAGTGCTGATCTAGCATCAGTTTAGCCTAGGATCTAGGCTCAGCGCTCCTACTCTGAAACGGTTGATCCATACAGACGACAGTGGTTGGCGTCAGCGCTTGGCTCTTCTGCAGTTTAATCTTCCCCGTAAACCAACATACAGTAGGCTGGGTTTCTCTCCTCACATTTTTACATTTACATTTTAGTCATTTAGCAGATGCTCTTATCCAGAGCGACTTTCAGTAGTGAATGCATACATTTCATACATTTTTTTTTTCTGTGCTGGCCCCCCGTGGGAATCGAACCCACAACCCTGGCGTTGCAAACACCATGCTCTACCAACTGAGCTACAGGGTGTGGTAGCAACACTATACAAAGCAGAGGGCCTGAAATCCTAGGTTACATCCCCAAATAGCACCCTATTCTCAAGTCAGTGCACTAAAAAAAAGGGGAATTAGGGTTCCATTTGGGACGCAGATCATAGTGTCCGGGGTGACGGTGTTAACTTCACAACTCACTAGACCAAAAAAAGAGTTAAAGACCGTAGAAACAGTTCCGTGAGTTAATAAAAACTTTCAAAAAAGAGACCGAACGGCAACAAGTCGGTTGTGTTGTGCTGATACACCAGAGAACAAAGAGATATGAGAGAGAGGTTTTATTTTTAAGTGTTCAGCACTAGAATGTTACTGTGTTCACACGCAACAATGTAAATAGACTTTCTAATGCGTCTAACGGCCTATTCTGAAAAACCCCTTGAGCAAAGCCGCTTAGATTTCTCATCAAATAAGCCTGAGCTTGAGACCTGGGGGGGGGGGACGGATTACGGTTAACCAGACCTGGGTTCAAATAGTGTTTGCTTTAGGCTTCGCGCGCCAGGTGGACATGGTTTTAAACATTTCAGACTTTTCCATCGGTTCAATCGTAAACGGACAAGCTCAATCAAGCACAGATACAGTGTTTGGAAAATGATTTCAAATTGTATTTAAACCCAGGTCGGTTTGTGGCTAGCTAACAGGGCCCCTTGCTAGCCCCTCAGTCCTAGCCTGCTGATCCATATAGCTAGCAGGACAAGACTGTAACTACCAATTAGATATCACGAAATTTGGGGAGAAAAAGGGGTACAAAAATCAAATATAATTGTAAAAGCTCTGCAGAATGTAAATACCCGTGTTGTTGTTATTGCTGTGCAGCATCGATGCTGACCAGGTGAATACTAGTCTTGTTGTTATTGCTGTGCAGCATCGATGCTGACCAGGACAATACTAGTCTTGTTGTTATTGCTGTGCAGCATCGATGCTGACCAGGTGAATACTAGTCTTGTTGTTATTGCTGTGCAGCATCGATGCTGACCAGGTGAATACTAGTCTTGTTGTTATTGCTGTGCAGCATCGATGCTGACCAGGACAATACTAGTCTTGTTGTTATTGCTGTGCAGCATCGATGCTGACCAGGAGAATACTCGTCTTATTGTTATTGCTGTGCAGCATCGATGCTGACCAGGACAATACTAGTCTTGTTGTTATTGCTGTGCAGCATCGATGCTGACCAGGACGATACTAGTCTTGTTGTTATTGCTGTGCAGCATCGATGCTGAACAGGTGAATACTAGTCTTGTTGTTATTGCTGTGCAGCATCAATGCTGACCAGGTGAATACTAGTCTTGTTGTTATTGCTGTGCAGCATCGATGCTGACCAGGAGGATACTAGTCTTGTTGTTATTGCTGTGCAACATCGATGCTGACTAGGAGAATACTAGTCTTGTTGTTATTGCTGTGCAGCATCTATGCTGACCAGGACAATACTCGTCTTGTTGTTATTGCTGTGCAGCATCGATGCTGACCAGGAGAACATTTGGATCCCATTTCAGAGTGTTGAGATTTGCCAATAGAAGAGGGATTGGACACTGAACCTAGAGAATTATTCCCTACAGAGAGTAGATTATTAAACTGGCCCAGAGTTGAGGGTATTCATGGAGCTGTGTGAATCCCTCCTCTTCAGATGACCAGGGTATTCATGGAGCTGTGTGAATCCCTCCTCTTCAGATGACCAGGGTATTCATGGAGCTGTGTGAATCCTCTTCAAATGACCAGGGTATTCATGGAACTGTGTGAATCCCTCCTCTTCAGATGACCAGGGTATTCATGGAGCTGTGTGAATCCTCTTCAAATGACCAGGGTATTCATGGAACTGTGTGAATCCCTCCTCTTCAGATGACCAGGGTATTCATGGAGCTGTGTGAATCCCTCCTCTTCAGATGACCAGGGTATTCATGGAGCTGTGTGAATACCTCCTCTTCAGTTGATCAGGGTATTCATGGAGCTGTATGAATCCCTCTACAGATGACCTGGGTATTCATGGAGCTGTGTGAATCCCTCCTCTTCAGATGACCAGGGTATTCATGGAGCTGTGTGAGTATCTCCTCTTCAGATGACCAGGGTATTCATGGAGCTGTGTGAATCCCTCCTCTTCAGATGACCAGGGTATTCATGGAGCTGTGTGAATCCCTCCTCTTCAGATGGCCAGGGTATTCATGGAGCTGTGTGAATCCGTCCTCTTCAGATGACCAGGGTATTCATGGAGCTGTATGAATCCCTCCTCTTCAGTTGACCAGGGCATTCATGGAGCTGTGTGAATCCCTCCTCTTCAGATGACCAGGGTATTCATGGGGCTGTGTGAATCCCTGCTCTTCAGTTGACCAGGGTATTCATGGAGCTGTGTGAATCCCTCCTCTTCAGATGACCAGGGTATTCATGGAGCTGTGTGAATCCCTCTTCAGATGACCAGGGTATTCATGGAGCTGTATGAATCCCTCCTCTTCAGATGACCAGGGTATTCATGGAGCTGTATGAATCCCTCTTCAGTTGACCAGGGTATTCATGGAGCTGTATGAATCCCTCTTCATTTTACCAGGGTATTCATGGTGCTGTATGAATCCCTTTACAGATGACCAGGGTATTCATGGAGCTGTGTGAATCTCTCCTCTTCAGAAGACCAGGGTTTTCATGGAGCTGTGTGAATCCCTCCTCTTCAGATGACCAGGGTATTCATGGAGCTGTGTGAATCCCTCCTCTTCAGATGACCAGGGTATTCATGGAGCTGTGTGAATCCGTCCTCTTCAGATGACCGAGGGTATTCATGGAGCTGTGTGAATCCCTCCTCTTCAGATGACCAGGGTATTCATGGAGCTGTGTGAATCCTCTTCAGATGACCAGGGTATTCATGGAGCTGTGTGAATCCCTCCTCTTCAGTTGACCAGGGTATTCATGGAGCTGTATGAATCCCTCTACAGATGACCAGGGTATTCATGGAGCTGTATGAATCCCTCTTCAGATGACCAGGGTATTCATGGAGCTGTGTGAATATCTCCTCTTCAGATGACCAGGGTATTCATGGAGCTGTGTGAATCTCTCCTCTTCAGATGACCAGGGTATTCATGGAGCTGTGTGAATCCCTCCTCTTCAGATGACCA
>NW_021822317.1:0-7500 GCF_901001165.1 Salmo trutta | reverse complement strand
AGCCTATTGGCTACTGTCTAAAACTGTAAGGGTTCAGCCTATTGGCTACTGTCTAAAACTGTCAGGGTTCAGCCTATTGGCTACTGTCTAAAACTGTCAGGGTTCAGCCTATTGGCTACTGTCTAAAACTGTAAGGGTTCAGCCTATTGGCTACTGTCTAAAACTGTAAGGGTTCAGCCTATTGGCTACTGTTTAAAACTGTAAGGGTTCAGCCTATTGGCTACTGTCTAAAACTGTCAGCGTTCAGCCTATTGGCTACTGTCTAAAACTGTCAGGGTTCAGCCTATTGGCTACTGTCTAAAACTGTAAGCCAATTGGCTACTGTCTAAAACTGTCAGGGTTCAGCCTATTGGCTACTGAAACTGTCAGGGTTCAGCCTATTGGTTAATGTCTAAAACGGTAAAGGTTCAGCCTACTAGCTACTGTCTAAAACTGTAAGGGTACAGCCTATTGGCTACTGTCTAAAACTGTAAGCCTATTGGCTACTGTCTAAAACTGTCAGGGTTCAGCCTATTGGCTACTGTCTAAAACTGTCAGGGTTCAGCCTATTGGCTACTGAAACTGTCAGGGTTCAGACTATTGGCTACTGTCTAAAACTGTAAGGGTTCAGCCTATTGGCTACTGTCTAAAACTGTAAGGGTTCAGCCTATTGGTTACGGAAACTGTAAGGGTTCAGCCTATTGGCTACTGTCTAAAACTGTAAGGGTTCAGCCTATTGGCTACTGTCTAAAACTGTAAGGGTTCAGCCTATTGGCTACTGTCTAAAACTGTCAGGGTTCAGCCTATTGGCTACTGTCTAAAACTGTCAGGGTTCAGCCTATTGGCTACTGTCTAAAACTGTAAGGGTTCAGCCTATTGGCTACTGTCTAAAACTGTAAGGGTTCAGCCTATTGGCTACTGTCTAAAACTGTAAGGGTTCAGCCTATTGGCTACTGTCTAAATCTGTCAGGGTTCAGCCTATTGGCAACTGTCTAAATCTGTCAGGGTTCAGCCTATTGGCTACTGTCTAAAACTGTCAGGGTTCAGCCTATTGGCTACTGTCTAAAACTGTAAGCCTATTGGCTACTGTCTAAAACTGTCAGGGTTCAGCCTATTGGCTACTGAAACTGTCAGGGTTCAGCCTATTGGCTACTGTCTAAAACTGTCAGGGTTCAGCCTATTGGCTACTGTCTAAAACTGTCAGGGTTCAGCCTATTGGCTACTGTCTAAGACTGTAAGGGTTCAGCCTATTGGCTACTGTCTAAAACTGTAAGGGTTCAGCCTATTGGCTACTGTCTAAAACTGTAAGGGTTCAGCCTATTGGCTACTGTCTAAAACTGTCAGGGTTGAGCCTATTGGCTACTGTCTAAACTGTAAGGGTTCAGCCTATTGGCTACTGTTTAAAACCGTAAGGGTTCAGCCTATTGGTTACTGTTTAAAACTGTAAGGGTTCAGCCTATTGGCTACTGTCTAAAACTGTAAGGGTTCAGCCTATTGGTTACGGAAACTGTAAGGGTTCAGCCTATTGGCTACTGTCTAAAACTGTAAGGGTTCAGCCTATTGGCTACTGTCTAAAACTGTAAGGGTTCAGCCTATTGGCTACTGTCTAAAACTGTCAGGGTTCAGCCTATTGGCTACTGTCTAAAACTGTCAGGGTTCAGCCTATTGGCTACTGTCTAAAACTGTCAGGGTTCAGCCTATTGGCTACTGTCTAAAACTGTAAGGGTTCAGCCTATTGGCTACTGTCTAAAACTGTAAGGGTTCAGCCTATTGGCTACTGTCTAAAACTGTAAGGGTTCAGCCTATTGGCTACTGTCTAAAACTGTCAGGGTTCAGCCTATTGGCTACTGTCTAAAACTGTCAGGGTTCAGCCTATTGGCTACTGTCTAAAACTGTCAGGGTTGAGCCTATTGGCTACTGTCTAAACTGTAAGGGTTCAGCCTATTGGCTACTGTTTAAAACCGTAAGGGTTCAGCCTATTGGTTACTGTTTAAAACTAAGGGTTCAGCCTATTGGCTACTGTCTAAAACTGTAAGGGTTCAGCCTATTGGTTACGGAAACTGTAAGGGTTCAGCCTATTGGCTACTGTCTAAAACTGTAAGGGTTCAGCCTATTGGCTACTGTCTAAAACTGTAAGGGTTCAGCCTATTGGCTACTGTCTAAAACTGTCAGGGTTCAGCCTATTGGCTACTGTCTAAAACTGTCAGGGTTCAGCCTATTGGCTACTGTCTAAAACTGTAAGGGTTCAGCCTATTGGCTACTGTCTAAAACTGTAAGGGTTCAGCCTATTGGCTACTGTCTAAAACTGTAAGGGTTCAGCCTATTGGCTACTGTCTAAATCTGTCAGGGTTCAGCCTATTGGCAACTGTCTAAATCTGTCAGGGTTCAGCCTATTGGCTACTGTCTAAAACTGTCAGGGTTCAGCCTATTGGCTACTGTCTAAAACTGTAAGCCTATTGGCTACTATCTAAAACTGTCAGGGTTCAGCCTATTGGCTACTGAAACTGTCAGGGTTCAGCCTATTGGCTACTGTCTAAAACTGTCAGGGTTCAGCCTATTGGCTACTGTCTAAAACTGTCAGGGTTCAGCCTATTGGCTACTGTCTAAGACTGTAAGGGTTCAGCCTATTGGCTACTGTCTAAAACTGTAAGGGTTCAGCCTATTGGCTACTGTCTAAAACTGTAAGGGTTCAGCCTATTGGCTACTGTCTAAAACTGTCAGGGTTGAGCCTATTGGCTACTGTCTAAACTGTAAGGGTTCAGCCTATTGGCTACTGTTTAAAACCGTAAGGGTTCAGCCTATTGGTTACTGTTTAAAACTGTAAGGGTTCAGCCTATTGGCTACTGTCTAAAACTGTAAGGGTTCAGCCTATTGGTTACGGAAACTGTAAGGGTTCAGCCTATTGGCTACTGTCTAAAACTGTAAGGGTTCAGCCTATTGGCTACTGTCTAAAACTGTAAGGGTTCAGCCTATTGGCTACTGTTTAAAACTGTAAGGGTTCAGCCTATTGGCTACTGTCTAAAACTGTCAGGGTTTAGCCTATTGGCTACTGTCTAAAACTGTCAGGGTTCAGCCTATTGGCTACTGTGTAAAACTGTAAGCCTATTGGCTACTGTCTAAAACTGTCAGGGTTCAGCCTATTGGCTACCGAAACTGTCAGCGTTCAGCCTATTGGTTACTGTCTAAAACGGTAAAGATTCAGTCTACTAGCTACTGTCTAAAACTGTAAGGGTACAGCCTATTGGCTACTGTCTAACACTGTAAGCCTATTGGCTACTGTCTAAAACTGTCAGGGTTCAGCCTATTGGCTACTGAAACTGTCAGGGTTCAGCCTATTGGCTATTGTCTAAAACTGTCAGGGTTCAGCCTATTGGCTACTGTCTAAAACTGTAAGGGATCAGCCTATTGGCTACTGTCTAAAACTGTCAGGGTTCAGCCTATTGGCTACTGTCTAAACTGTAAGGGTTCAGCCTATTGGCTACTGTTTAAAACCGTAAGGGTTCAGCCTATTGGTTACTGTTTAAAACTGTAAGGGTTCAGCCTATTGGCTACTGTTTAAAACCGTCAGGGTTCAGCCTATTGGCTACTGTCTAAAACCGTCAGAGTTCAGCCTATTGGCTACTGTCTAAAACTGTAAGGGTTCAGCCTATTGGTTACGGAAACTGTAAGGGTTCAGCCTATTGGCTACTGTCTAAAACTGTAAGGGTTCAGCCTATTGGCTACTGTCTAAACTGTAAGGGTTCAGCCTATTGGCTACTGAAACTGTCAGGGTTCAGCCTATTGGTTAATGTCTAAAACGGTAAAGGTTCAGCCTACTAGCTACTGTCTAAAACTGTAAGGGTTCAGCCTATTGGTTACGGAAACTGTAAGGGTTCAGCCTATTGGCTACTGTCTAAAACTGTAAGGGTTCAGCCTATTGGCTACTGTCTAAACTGTAAGGGTTCAGCCTATTGGCTACTGAAACTGTCAGGGTTCAGCCTATTGGTTAATGTCTAAAACGGTAAAGGTTCAGCCTACTAGCTACTGTCTAAAACTGTAAGGGTACAGCCTATTGGCTACTGTCTAAAACTGTAAGCCTATTGGCTACTGTCTAAAACTGTCAGGGTTCAGCCTATTGGCTACTGTCTAAAACTGTCAGGGTTCAGCCTATTGGCTACTGAAACTGTCAGGGTTCAGCCTATTGGCTACTGTCTAAAACTGCAAGGGTTCAGCCTATTGGCTACTGTCTAAAACTGTCAGGGTTCAGCCTATTGGCTACTGTCTAAAACTGTAAGCCAATTGGCTACTGTCTAAAACTGTCAGGGTTCAGCCTATTGGCTACTGAAACTGTCAGGGTTCAGCCTATTGGTTAATGTCTAAAACGGTAAAGGTTCAGCCTACTAGCTACTGTCTAAAACTGTAAGGGTACAGCCTATTGGCTACTGTCTAAAACTGTAAGCCTATTGGCTACTGTCTAAAACTGTCAGGGTTCAGCCTATTGGCTACTGTCTAAAACTGTCAGGGTTCAGCCTATTGGCTACTGAAACTGTCAGGGTTCAGCCTATTGGCTACTGTCTAAAACTGTAAGGGTTCAGCCTATTGGCTACTGTCTAAAACTGTAAGGGTTCAGCCTATTGGTTACGGAAACTGTAAGGGTTCAGCCTATTGGCTACTGTATAAAACTGTAAGGGTTCAGCCTATTGGCTACTGTCTAAAACTGTAAGGGTTCAGCCTATTGGCTACTGTCTAAAACTGTCAGGGTTCAGCCTATTGGCTACTGTCTAAAACTGTCAGGGTTCAGCCTATTGGCTACTGTCTAAAACTGTAAGGGTTCAGCCTATTGGCTACTGTCTAAAACTGTAAGGGTTCAGCCTATTGGCTACTGTCTAAAACTGTAAGGGTTCAGCCTATTGGCTACTGTCTAAAACTGTAAGGGTTCAGCCTATTGGCAACTGTCTAAATCTGTCAGGGTTCAGCCTATTGGCTACTGTCTAAAACTGTCAGGGTTCAGCCTATTGGCTACTGTCTAAAATTGTAAGCCTATTGGCTACTGTCTAAAACTGTCAGGGTTCAGCCTATTGGCTACTGAAACTGTCAGGGTTCAGCCTATTGGCTACTGTCTAAAACTGTCAGGGTTCAGTCTATTGGCTACTGTCTAAAACTAAGGGTTCAGCCTATTGGCTACTGTCTAAGACTGTAAGGGTTCAGCCTATTGGCTATTGTCTAAAACTGTAAGGGTTCAGCCTATTGGCTACTGTCTAAGACTGTAAGGGTTCAGCCTATTGGCTACTGTCTAAAACTGTCAGGGTTCAGCCTATTGGCTACTGTCTAAAACTAAGGGTTCAGCCTATTGGCTACTGTCTAAGACTGTAAGGGTTCAGCCTATTGGCTACTGTCTAAAACTGTAAGGGTTCAGCCTATTGGCTACTGTCTAAAACTGTAAGGGTTCAGCCTATTGGCTACTGTCTAAAACTGTCAGGGTTCAGCCTATTGGCTACTGTCTAAACTGTAAGGGTTCAGCCTATTGGCTACTGTTTAAAACCGTAAGGGTTCAGCCTATTGGTTACTGTTTAAAACTGTAAGGGTTCAGCCTATTGGCTACTGTCTAAAACTGTAAGGGTTCAGCCTATTGGTTACGGAAACTGTAAGGGTTCAGCCTATTGGCTACTGTCTAAAACTGTCAGGGTTCAGCCTATTGGCTACTGTCTAAAACTGTAAGCCTATTGGCTACTGTCTAAAACTGTCAGGGTTCAGCCTATTGGCTACTGAAACTGTCAGGGTTCAGCCTATTGGCTACTGTCTAAAACTGTCAGGGTTCAGTCTATTGGCTACAGTCTAAAACTGTAAGGGTTCAGCATATTGGCTACTGTCTAAGACTGTAAGGGTTCAGCCTATTGGCTACTGTCTAAGACTGTAAGGGTTCAGCCTATTGGTTACTGTCTAAAACTGTAAGGGTTCAGCCTATTGGCTACTGTCTAAAACTGTAAGGGTTCAGCCTATTGGATACTGTCTAAGACTGTAAGGGTTCAGCCTATTGGCTACTGTCTAAAACTGTAAGGGTTCAGCCTATTGGCTACTGTCTAAAACTGTAAGGGTTCAGCCTATTGGCTACTGTCTAAAACTGTCAGGGTTCAGCCTATTGGCTACTGTTTAAAACCGTAAGGGTTCAGCCTATTGGTTACTGTCTAAAACTGTAAGGGTTCAGCCTATTGCCTACTGTCTAAAACTGTAAGGGTTCAGCCTATTGGTTACGGAAACTGTAAGGGTTCAGCCTATTGGCTACTGTCTAAAACTGTAAGGATTCAGCCTATTGGCTACTGTCTAAAACTGTAAGGGTTCAGCCTATTGGCTACTGTCTAAAACTGTCAGGGTTCAGCCTATTGGCTACTGTCTAAAACTGTCAGGGTTCAGCCTATTGCCTACTGTCTAAAACTGTAAGCCTATTGGCTACTGTCTAAAACTGTCAGGGTTCAGCCTATTGGCTACTGAAACTGTCAGGGTTCAGCCTATTGGTTACTGTCTAAAACGGTAAAGGTTCAGCCTACTAGCTACTGTCTAAAACTGTAAGGGTACAGCCTATTGGCTACTGTCTAAAACTGTAAGCCTATTGGCTACTGTCTAAAACTGTCAGGGTTCAGCCTATTGGCTACTGAAACTGTCAGGGTTCAGCCTATTGGTTACTGTCTAAAACGGTAAAGGTTCAGCCTACTAGCTACTGTCTAAAACTGTAAGGGTACAGCCTATTGGCTACTGTCTAAAACTGTAAGACTATTGGCTACTGTCTAAAACTGTCAGGGTTCAGTCTATTGGCTACTGAAACTGTCAGTGTTCAGCCTATTGGCTACTGTCTAAAACTGTCAGGGTTCAGCCTATTGGCTACTGTCTAAAACTGTAAGGGTTCAGCCTATTGGTTACTGTCTAAAACTGTAAGGGTTCAGCCTATTGGCTACTGTCTAAAACTGTAAGGGTTCAGCCTATTGGCTACTGTCTAAAACTGTAAGGGTTCAGCCTATTGGCTACTGTCTAAGACTGTAAGGGTTCAGCCTATTGGCTACTGTCTAACACTGTAAGGGTTCAGCCTATTGGCTACTGTCTAAAACTGTAAGGGTTCAGCCTATTGGCTACTGTCTAAAACTGTAAGCCTATTGGCTACTGTCTAAAACTGTCAGGGTTCAGCCTATTGGCTACTGAAACTGTCAGGGTTCAGCCTATTGGTTACTGTCTAAAACGGTAAAGGTTCAGCCTACTAGCTACTGTCTAAAACTGTAAGGGTACAGCCTATTGGCTACTGTCTAAAACTGTAAGCCTATTGGCTACTGTCTAAACTTCAGGGTTCAGCCTATTGGCTACTGAAACGGTCAGGGTTCAGCCCTAGTGGCTACCTGAAAACTGTCAGGGTTCAGCCTATTGGCTACTGTCCTCAAACTGTAAGGGTTCAGCCTATTGGCTACTGTCGTAAAACTGTAAGGGCTTCAGCCTATTGGCTACTGTCTAAAACTGTAATAGGGGCTCAGCCTATTGGCTACTGTCTAAAACTGTAAG
>NW_021822316.1:0-30983 GCF_901001165.1 Salmo trutta | reverse complement strand
CTGTATAATGGAGGATACTGTATAATGGATACTGTATAATGGATACTGTATAATGGAGGATACTGTATAATGGATACTGTATAATGGATACTGTATAATGGAGGATACTGTATAATGGAGGATACTGTATAATGGAGGATACTGTATAATGGATACTGTATAATGGAGGATACTGTATAATGGAGGATACTGTATAATGGATACTGTATAATGGAGGATACTGTATAATGGATACTGTATAATGGAGGATACTGTATAATGGATACTGTATAATGGATACTGTATAATGGAGGATACTGTATAATGGAGGATACTGTATAATGGAGGATACTGTATAATGGATACTGTATAATGAAGGATACTGTATAATGGATACTGTATAATGGATACTGTATAATGGAGGATACTGTATAATGGAGGATACTGTATAATGGATACTGTATAATGGAGGATACTGTATAATGGAGGATACTGTATAATGGATACTGTATAATGGAGGATACTGTATAATGGATACTGTATAATGGAGGATACTGTATAACGGATACTGTATAATGGATACTGTATAATGGAGGATACTGTATAATGGAGGATACTGTATAATGGATACTGTATAATGGAGGATACTGTATAATGGATACTGTATAATGGATACTGTATAATGGATACTGTATAATGGATACTGTATAATGGAGGATACTGTATAATGGAGGATACTGTATAATGGATACTGTATAATGGAGGATACTGTATAATGGATACTGTATAATGGAGGATACTGTATAACGGATACTGTATAATGGATACTGTATAATGGAGGATACTGTATAATGGAGGATACTGTATAATGGATACTGTATAATGGAGGATACTGTATAACGGATACTGTATAATGGATACTGTATAATGGAGGATACTGTATAATGGATACTGTATAATGGAGGATACTGTATAATGGAGGATACTGTATAATGGATACTGTATAATGGAGGATACTGTATAATGGATACTGTATAATGGAGGATACTGTATAATGGATACTGTATAATGGAGGATACTGTATAACGGATACTGTATAATGGATACTGTATAATGGAGGATACTGTATAATGGAGGATACTGTATAATGGAGGATACTGTATAATGGATACTGTATAATGGATACTGTATAATGGAGGATACTGTATAATGGAGGATACTGTATAATGGAGGATACTGTATAATGGATACTGTATAAGGGATACTGTATAATGGAGGATACTGTATAATGGATACTGTATAATGGATACTGTATAATGGAGGATACTGTATAGTGGATACTGTATAATGGAGGATACTGTATAATGGAGGATACTGTATAATGGATACTGTATAATGGAGGATACTGTATAATGGAGGATACTGTATAATGGATACTGTATAGTGGATACTGTATAATGGAGGATACTGTATAATGGAGGATACTGTATAATGGATACTGTATAATGGAGGATACTGTATAATGGAGGATACTGTATAATGGATACTGTATAATGGATACTGTATAATGGAGGATACTGTATAATGGAGGATACTGTATAATGGATACTGTATAATGGAGGATACTGTATAATGGAGGATACTGTATAATGGATACTGTATAATGGATACTGTATAATGGAGGATACTGTATAATGGAGGATACTGTATAATGGATACTGTATAATGGAGGATACTGTATAATGGAGGATACTGTATATTGGAGGATACTGTATAATGGATACTGTATAATGGAGGATACTGTATAATGGATACTGTATAATGGATACTGTATAATGGATACTGTATAATGGAGGATACTGTATAATGGATACTGTATAATGGATACTGTGTAATGGATACTGTATAATGGAGGATACTGTATAATGGAGGATACTGTATAATGGAGGATACTGTATAATGGATACTGTATAATGGATACTGTATAATGGAGGATACTGTATAATGGATACTGTATAATGGAGGATACTGTATAATGGAGGATACTGTATAATGGAGGATACTGTATAATGGATACTGTATAATGGAGGATACTGTATAATGGAGGATACTGTATAATGGATACTGTGTAATGGATACTGTGTAATGGATACTGTATAATGAGGATACTGTATAATGGAGGATACTGTGTAATGGATACTGTATAATGGAGGATACTGTATAATGGAGGATACTGTATAATGGATACTGTATAATGGAGGATACTGTATAATGGATACTGTATAATGGATACTGTATAATGGAGGATACTGTATAATGGATACTGTGTAATGGAGGATACTGTATAATGAGGATACTGTATAATGGAGGATACTGTATAATGGAGGATACTGTATAATGGAGGATACTGTATAATGGATACTGTATAATGGAGGATACTGTATAATGGATACTGTGTAATGGAGGATACTGTATAATGAGGATACTGTATAATGGAGGATACTGTATAATGGATACTGTGTAATGGAGGATACTGTATAATGAGGATACTGTATAATGGAGGATACTGTATAATGGATACTGTGTAATGGAGGATACTGTATAATGGATACTGTAATGGAGGATACTGTATAGGATACTGTGTAATGGAGGATACTGTATAATGAGGATACTGTATAATGGAGGATACTGTATAATGAGGATACTGTATAATGGAGGATACTGTATAATGGAGGATACTGTATAATGGAGGATACTGTGTACTGTGTCTATGAACCGTGGCCATGTGCTGTCATGCTCATTTCTCCAAACCAGTTTTTCTGTGTTTTCGTACACCTGCATAGCAGATGGTAAACATGTCACTCTGTGTGTTTTAACATGTTTATGAACCTTTATTTAACTGGACAAGTCAGTTATTTACAATGACTGGTGTGTGTGTGAGACTCTGTGTGACTCTGTGTGACTGTGTGTGTGTGTGTGAGACTGTGTGTGTGTGACTGTGTGTGTGTCAGTTAGATGTAGCAGTAGGTCACTAATGAGACTGTGTCCTGTTGTCCAGGTGTCACCTTGTTACTGACACACACACACACACACACACACACACACACACACACACACACACACACACACACACACACACACACACACACTGGAGCTGAGAAAGAGAGAGAAAGCGAGAGAAAGGGGGCAGGAGAGAGTGTGTAATGTCTACAGTACATTTTTTTGTTTATTTCACTTTTGTTTATTATCTATTTTACTTGCTTTGGCAATGTTAACATATGTTTCCCATGGTAATAAAGCCCCTTGAATTGAATTGAGAGAGAAAGAAGGAGAGAGAAAGAAGGAGAGAGAGAAGGAGAGACATAGAGAAGAAGAAGAGAGAGAGAGAAAGAAGGAGAAACAGAGAGAGAGGAAAGGATAGAGAAAGCGAGAGAGAGAGAAGAGAGAGAAGAGAGATATATATAGAGAGAAGAAGGAGAAGGAGAGAGAGAGAGAGGAGAGATGAGAGAGAGAGGAAGGATAGAGAGAGAGAAATATAGAAATGGTAGAAATATATGTTGTGTGTTTTGGTCACTCACTGAGAGTCACACACTGTTGGACAAACACACACACACACACACACACACCACACACACACACACACACACACACACACACACACACACACACACACACACACAAACACATACTGTTGGACAAACACACACACACACTGTTGGACAAACACACACACACACACACACACACATACACACACACACACACACATACTGTTGGACAAACACACACACACACTGTTGGACAAACACACACACACACACACACACACACACACATACTGTTGGACAAACACACACACACACTGTTGGACACACACACATACACCCACACACACATACACACACACACTGTTGGACAAACACACACACACACACACACACACTGTTGGACAAACACACACACACTGTTGGACAAACACAACACCACACACACACACACACACACACACACACACACACACCACACACACACACACACACACACATACAGGTGTACAGGCTCCTCTCAAGGACAAATTGATAACCGTGTGTGTGTGTGTGTGTGTGTGTGTCCAACAGTGAAGGAGTTCCTGGCTAAAGCTAAAGAGGACTTTCTCAAGAAGTGGGAGAACCCTGCACAGGTGAGTTATCTGAGGAATCAGGTAGTTATATATGTGTGTGTGTGTGAGAGACAGAGAGACTTATTTCCCTCAGATTACACAGATCCACAAAGTATTCGAAAACCAACCCAATTTTGATAAATTCCTAAAACTACTGGGTGAAATACCACAGTGTTCCATCACAGCAGCAAGATGTGTGACCTGTTGCCACAAGAAAAGGTCAACCAGTGAAAAACAAACACCATTGTAAATACAACCCATATTTATGTTTATTTATTTTCTCTTTTGTACTTTAACCATTTGTGCATCGTTACAACACTGTATATATACATAATATGACATTTGAAATGTCTTTATTCTTTTGGAACTTTTGTGAGTGTAATGTTTACTGTTCATTTTTATTGTTTATTTCACTTTTGTTTATTATCTACTTCACTTGCTTTGGCAATGT
Source organism: Salmo trutta (assembly GCF_901001165.1). Taxonomy (NCBI): domain Eukaryota; kingdom Metazoa; phylum Chordata; class Actinopteri; order Salmoniformes; family Salmonidae; genus Salmo; species Salmo trutta. The sequence goes on along the minus strand of NW_021822316.1, from coordinate 26,394 downwards.
TAACATATGTTTCCCATGGTAATAAAACCCTTACATTGAAATGTACATTGAATTGAGAGAGAAACTGGATAACTGATTCTTGTCATATCTGAATAAGGAAATGCTGCTCGTGTGGCAATACTTGATTGTGGAAGACTGCATCCGCCCGCCCGCCCGCCCGTGTGTGTGTGTGTGTTAGATGACATTCTCATTCTCTCCCTATCATTCCTAAGCCGATGATGATCAGGCGTGTGCCGTGTACCCATGACACACACACACACACACACTCTCTGTAAGCGTTTCTCTGTGGCCCTCTCCTCCTCAGAACACAGCGAGTCTGGAGCAGTTTGAGCGGTTGAAAACTCTGGGTACGGGTTCGTTTGGCCGCGTCATGCTGGTCAAGCACAAAGAGACCGGGCAACACTTTGCCATGAAGATCCTCAACAAGCAGAAGGTCAGCAGGGTTCCAGGGGTTAGAGGTCAGAGGTTAGGGAAGTTTCAAAAGACTACCATCACACTCCTCCAAAAGGTCAGTTTGAGCGTAAAACCCATGAATCCAGATTGGTTAAAACGTGTTAGGGCAGTGTTTCCTGGTCCTGGGGACCCCAAGGGCTGCACATTTCTGGTTTAACTCTACCACGACACACCTGATTCATTTCATCAAGGCTTGATGAGGTGTTTATTTCAATCAGGTGTGTTAGTGTTAGGCCAAAACAACAATGTGCACCACTTTGGTTCCCAGGACCTGGGTTGGGAGACGCTGGGTTAGAGGGTCGGAGGTTAGGAGTTAGAGGCTCTGGGTAGAAGTTGGCTGTAGTCATATTGACAGGTTTAGGATCAGCTTACCTAATTTTAATGTATATTTTAAATATACACTTATTTACTTTATTGAACAGATGGAGAGAGACAGGATGAGGGGAAAGAGAGAGGATGATAGAAAGAGGATGGATGAGGGGAAAGATAGGATGATTGGAGAGAGAGAGGATGACAGAAAGAGGAGGTATGAGGGGAAAGAGAGAGAGAGGAGGGATGAGGGGAAAGATGGAGAGAGGAGGGATGAGGGGAAAGAGAGAGAGGAGGGATGAGGGGAAGATAGAGAGAGGAGGGATGAGGGGAAAGAGAGAGAGGAGGGATGAGGGGAAGATAGAGAGAGGAGGGATGAGGGGAAGATAGAGAGAGGAGGGATGAGGGGAAGAGAGGAGGGATGAGGAGAAAGATAGAGGTTAAGTCAAAGTGCAGTAAGCAGTAAGATTCATGTGTGTGGGAGTCTGTGACATTACCACTACACCCTTCCCCAATTCTAACTGGTAGAGGGGAAAACACTGACCTGACCTGATCTGGAGCCGCTTCATCCTACTGCATGTCAGCAAGGTGATGGGGGTCAGGGTTCAGGATGACATCATCACTAGGGGAGGTGATAGGTTCAATAAAAACATGATGACAATCCATTGTGTTTCATCCTCTTTCTTTCACTGCTTCCTCTTCACTCTCCCCCTCTCTCTCTCTCTCTCTCTCTGTCTCTCTCTCTCTCTCTCTCTCTCTCTCTCCGTCTCTGTCTCTCTCTCTGTCTCTCTCTCTCTCTCTCTCTCTCTCTCTCTGTCTCTGTCTCTCTCTCTCTCCCCCTCTCTCTCTCTCTCTCTCCGTCTCTCTCTCTCTCTCTGTCTCTGTCTCTCTCTCTCTCCCCCTCTCTCTCTCTCTCTCTCTCTCTCTCTTTCACTGCTTCCTCTTCACTCTCCCCCTCTCTCTCTCTCTCTCTGTCTCTCTCTCTCTCTGTCTCCCCCTCTCTCTCTCTCTCCGTCTCTGTCTCTCTCTCTGTCTCCCCTCTCTCGCTCTCTCTCTGTCTCTCTCTCTCTCTGTCTCCCCTCTCTCTCTCTCTCTCTCCGTCTCTGTCTCTCTCTGTCTCCCCCTCTCTCGCTCTCTGTCTCTCTCAGGTTGTAAAGCTGAAACAGATAGAACATACTCTCTCTCTGTCTCTGTCTCTCTCACTGTCTCTGTCTCTCTCTGTCTCTCTCTCTCTCTCTGTCTCTCTCAGGTTGTAAAGCTGAAACAGATAGAACATACTCTGTCTCTCTCTGTCTCTGTCTCTCTCACTGTCTCTCTCACTGTCTCTCTCACTGTCTCTCTCTCTGTCTCTGTCTCTCTCTGTCTCTCTCTCTGTCTCTCTCAGGTTGTAAAGCTGAAACAGATAGAACATACTCTGAATGAGAAGCGTATTCTAACGGCTGTCAGCTTCCCTTTCCTGGTACAAGTAGAGTTCTCCTTCAAGGTACACACTATCTCTGTGTGTGTGTGCATGTGTGTGTATACCAAACATTAGGAACCCCTTCCTGATATTGACTTCCTGATATCAGGAACCCCTTCCCTTCCTGATTTTGACCCCTCCCCCCTTTTGCCCTCAGAACAGCCTCAATTCGTCGGGGTATGGACTCTACAAGGTGTTGAAAGTGTTCCACAGGGATGCTGGCCCATGTTGACTCCAATGCTTCCCACAGTTGTGTCAAGTTGGCTGGATGTCCTTTGGGTGCTGGACCATTCTTGATACACACGGGAAACTGTTGAGCGTGAAAAACCCAGCAGCGTTGAAGTTCTTGACACAACGGTGCGCCCGGCACCTACTACCATACCCCCTACCATACCACTACCATACCTACTACCATACCCACTACCATACCCACTACCATACCTACTACCATACCCCTACCATACCCACTACCATACCTACTACCATACCCCCTACCATACCTACTACCATACCTACTACCATACCCACTACCATACCTACTACCATACCCCCTACCATACCTACTACCATACCCCCTACCATACCCCCCTACCATACCCCCTACCATACCCCCTACCATACCCACTACCATACCTACTACCATACCCCCTACCATACCTACTACCATACCTACTACCATACCCCCTACCATACCTACTACCATACCTACTACCATACCCACTACCATACCTACTACCATACCCCCTACCATACCCCCTACCATACCCACTACCATACCCACTACCATACCCACTACCATACCCACTACCATACCTACTACCATACCCCCTACCATACCCACTACCATACCCACTACCATACCACTACCATACCCACTACCATACCCACTACCATACCCACTACCATACCTACTACCATACCCACTACCATACCTACTACCATACCCCCTACCATACCCACTACCATACCCACTACCATACCCACTACCATACCCACTACCATACCTACTACCATACCCCCTACCATACCCACTACCATACCTACTACCATACCCCCTACCATACCACTACCATACCTACTACCATACCCACTACCATACCTACTACCATACCCCCTACCATACCACTACCATACCCCCTACCATACCCACTACCATACCCCCTACCATACCCCCTACCATACCCACTACCATACCTACTACCATACCCCCTACCATACCCCCTACCATACCCCCTACCATACCACTACCATACCCCCTACCATACCCACTACCATACCCACTACCATACCCACTACCATACCCACTACCATACCCCCTACCATACCTACTACCATACCCCCTACCATACCTACTACCATACCCCCTACCATACCCCCTACCATACCCCCTACCATACCTACTACCATACCTACTACCATACCCACTACCATACCCCCTACCATACCTACTACCATACCCCCTACCATACCTACTACCATACCCCCTACCATACCTACTACCATACCCACTACCATACCCACTACCATACCCCCTACCATACCCACTACCATACCCACTACCATACCCACTACCATACCCACTACCATACCCCCTACCATACCCACTACCATACCTACTACCATACCCCCTACCATACCACTACCATACCCCCTACCATACCCACTACCATACCACTACCATACACCATACCTACTACCATACCCCCTACCATACCTACTACCATACCCACTACCATACCTACTACCATACCCACTACCATACCACTACCATACCTACTACCATACCCCCTACCATACCCACTACCATACCACTACCATACCTACTACCATACCCCCTACCATACCCACTACCATACCCACTACCATACCTACTACCATACCCACTACCATACCCACTACCATACCCCTACCATACCCACTACCATACCCACTACCATACCTACTACCATACCCACTACCATACCTACTACCATACCCCCTACCATACCCACTACCATACCCACTACCATACCTACTACCATACCCACTACCATACCTACTACCATACCACTACCATACCCACTACCATACCCCCTACCATACCCCTACCATACCCACTACCATACCTACTACCATACCCCCCTACCATACCTACTACCATACCCCCTACCATACCTACTACCCTACTACCTACTACCATACTACCATACCTACTACCATACCCACTACCATACCCCCTACCATACCCCCTACCATACCTACTACCATACCTACTACCATACCTACTACCATACCTACTACCATACCCACTACCATACCCCCTACCATACCCACTACCATACACCATACCCACTACCATACCACTACCATACCCACTACCATACCCCCTACCATACCCACTACCATACCCCCTACCATACCCACTACCATACACCATACCTACTACCATACCCCCTACCATACCCCCTACCATACCCACTACCATACCCACTACCATACCCCCTACCATACCCCCTACCATACCCCCTACCATACCTACTACCATACCCACTACCATACCCCATACCACAACCATACCTACTACCATACCTACTACCATACCTACTACCATACCCACTACCATACCCCATACCCACTACCATACCCCCTACCATACCTACTACCATACCTACTACCATACACCATACCCCCTACCATACCTACTACCATACCCCCTACCATACCTACTACCATACCCACTACCATACCTACTACCATACCCCCTACCATACCTACTACCATACCTACTACCATACCACTACCATACAACTACCATACCCCCTACCATACCCACTACCATACCCCCTACCATACCTACTACCATACCCACTACCATACCCACTACCATACCCCCTACCATACCTACTACCATACCTACTACCATACCCCCTACCATACCCCCTACCATACCCACTACCATACCTACTACCATACCCCCTACCATACCCACTACCATACCCACTACCATACCTACTACCATACCACTACCATACCTACTACCATACCCCCTACCATACCTACTACCATACCCCCTACCATACCCCCTACCATACCCACTACCATACCTACTACCATACCACTACCATACCTACTACCATACCTACTACCATACCTACTACCATACCCACTACCATACCCCCTAACATACCCACTACCATACCTACTACCATACCTACTACCATACCCACTACCATACCTACTACCATACCTACTACCATACCCCCTACCATACCCCCTACCCATACCCACTACCATACCTACTACCATACCCCCTACCATACCCACTACCATACCCACTACCATACCACTACCATACCCACTACCATACCCACTACCATACCCACTACCATACCTACTACCATACCCCCTACCATACCCCCTACCATACCCCCTACCATACCCCCTACCATACCCCCTACCATACCCCCTACCATACCCACTACCATACCTACTACTATACCCCCTACCATACCCACTACCATACCCACTACCATACCCACTACCATACCCACTACCGTACCCCCTACCATACCCCCTACCATACCTACTACCATACCTACTACCATACCCACTACCATACCTACTACCATACCCCCTACCATACCCACTACCATACCTACTACCATACCCCCTACCATACCCACTACCATACCCACTACCATACCTACTACCATACCCACTACCATACCTACTACCATACACCATACCAACTACCATACCTACTACCATACCCCCTACCATACCCCCTACCATACCTACTACCATACCCACTACCATACCTACTACCATACCCCCTACCATACCCCCTACCATACCTACTACCATACCTACTACCATACCCCCTACCATACCCCCTACCATACCTACTACCATACCCCCTACCATACCCACTACCATAGCCCCTACCATACCCACTACCATACCCACTACCATACCTACTACCATACCCCCTACCATACCCCCTACCATACCCACTACCATACCTACTACCATACACCATACCCACTACCATACCCACTACCATACCCCCCACCATACCCACTACCATACCTACTACCATACCCCCTACCATACCCACTACCATAACTACTACCATACACCATACCCACTACCATACCCACTACCATACCCCCCACCATACCCACTACCATACCTACTACCATACCCATTACCATACCCACTACCATACCCCCTACCATACCCCGTTCAAAGACACTGAAACATTTTGTCTTGCCCATTCACCCTCTGAATGACACATATACAATCCATGACTCAAGGCTCAAAACTCCTTCTATAACCTGTCTCCTCCCCTTCATCTACACTGATTAATGTGGATTTAACAAGTGACATCAATAAGGGATCATAGCTTTCACCTGGATTCACCTGGTCAGTCTGTCATGGAAAGAACAGGTGTTCCTAATGTTTTGTACACTCAGTGTACGTCTGTGTTTCTGTGTGTGTGTGTGTGTCTCTGAGTGTGTATCAGTAACAGATCCTGTCTGTTCTGCAGGACAACACTAACCTGTACATGGTGATGGAGTATGTACCTGGTGGAGAGATGTTCTCTCATCTACGACGAATCGGCAGGTTCAGGTACGTCTACACAGCAGAGCTGAGCAGTCTGAAATCCCACTCAATGATCACGGAGCGGTCCGGCGCTCAACTCCTCGCTCACAGAGTGGTCTGGCGCTCAACTCCTCGCTCACGGAGTGGTCCGGCGCTCAACTCCTCGCTCACGGAGCGGTCCGGCGCTCAACTCCTCGCTCACGGAGCGGTCCGGCGCTCAACTCCTCGCTCACGGAGCGGTCCGGCGCTCAACTCCTCGCTCACGGAGCGGTTCGGCGCTCAACTCCTCGCTCACGGAGCGGTCCGGCGCTCAACTCCTCGCTCACAACTCCTCGCTCACAGAGTGGTCCGGCGCTCAACTCCTCGCTCACGGAGCGGTCCGGCGCTCAACTCCTCGCTCACGGAGCGGTCCGGCGCTCAACTCCTCGCTCACAGAGTGGTCCGGCGCTCAACTCCTCGCTCACAACTCCTCGCTCACAGAGTGGTCCGGCGCTCAACTCCTCGCTCACAGCGCAGTCCGGCGCTCAACTCCTCGCTCACAACTCCTCGCTCACAGAGCGGTCCGGCGCTTAACTCCTTGCTCACAACTCCTCGCTCACAGCGCGGTCCGGCGCTCAACTCCTCGCTCACAACTCCTCGCTCACAGAGCGGTCCGGCGCTCAACTCCTCGCTCACAGAGTGGTCCGGCGCTCAACTCCTCGCTCACAGAGCGGTCCGGCGCTCAACTCCTCGCTCACAGCGCAGTCCGGCGCTCAACTCCTCGCTCACAGAGCGGTCCGGCGCTCAACTCCTCGCTCACAGAGTGGTCCGGCGCTCAACTCCTCGCTCACAGCGCAGTCCGGCGCTCAACTCCTCGCTCACAGAGTGGTCTGGCGCTCAACTCCTCGCTCACAGAGCGGTCCGGCACTCAACTCCTCGCTCACAGAGCGGTCCGGCACTCAACTCCTCGCTCACAGAGCGGTCCGGCGCTCAACTCCTCGCTCACAGAGCGGTCTGGCGCTCAACTCCTCGCTCACAGAGCGGTCCGACGCTCAACACCTCGCTCACAACTCTTCGCTCACAGATCGGTCTGGCGCTCAACACCTCGCTCACAGAGTGGTCTGGCGCTCAACTCCTCGCTCACAGAGTGGTCTGGCGCTCAACTCCTCGCTCACGGAGTGGTCCGGCGCTCAACTCCTCGCTCACAGAGCTGTCTGGCGCTCACGTCCTTTCCCTCGCTAAAAATCACTCACACGACTACCGCTCCAAATTCACTCCATTCATTTTGTTGTATAAAAAAAGCTCCTTTAACAAACTCCTCATCTACTTTTGTGACTTTGTACCGTTTGGTTTTGAAGCAGGCTGTCTTAAGAAGCTTCAACATCCTGTCATATGCTGTTGAACCAGGAACTAGCTCATGATATGCTGCTGCTGTGTTAAAAATGACAGTATTTTTCTCTCATTCATTGACGATCAGATACTTCAGTCGGTTCTGTTGTCCTCACATTTATCAGTTGATAGACAACTTAACACTGTTACACACTTAGACTACTGTTTTTTAACAATAGCCCAAATAAACATCTCTTGTAGACATCTCCTGTAAACATCTCCAGTAGACATCTCCTGTAGACATCTCCTGTAAACATCTCCTGTAGACATCTCCTGTAAACATCTCCTGTGCTGCTGCATGGGTTCATTGGTTGTCTTACTGTCTGTTACACAGGCTGTGACCTATTTCTTGGTTCTCATATCAACATCTCTGCATGTGGGGTAGGCTAAAGAAATACAACAGAATAGGCCTAATTAAAAGAGCAGTGATGATGGAAATGCTAAATGCTAAAGTGCTGGGTAGAGCATATGACTGGAGCTGGTGGCTGAGAGGCCGACACTCCAAACATTTTTATATCCGCTCCACTACAGCTCCACTCCACTCACATCCTCTGCTACACACTCTCTCTCTCTCTCTCTCTCTCTCACACACACACACACACACACACACACACACACACACACACACACACACACAAACACACATGCTACTGGATTGGGCTAGATTGTAGATTCTATTCAAATTCAATGTAATGGAATAGATTCAAGTCTATCCTCCTTTATTCTGTTCTACTGTATTCTATTTAGTTACTGTAGTACTGTCCTCTATTCTACTGTATTCTATTTAGTTACTGTAGTACTGTCATCTATTCTACTGTATTCTATTTAGTTACTGTAGTACTGTCCTCTATTCTACTGTGTTCTATTTAGTTACTGTAGTACTGTCATCTATTCTACTGTGTTCTATTTAGTTACTGTAGTACTGTCATCTATTCTACTGTGTTCTATTTAGTTACTGTAGTACTGTCCTCTATTCTACTGTGTTCTATTTAGTTACTGTAGTACTGTCCTCTATTCTACTGTGTTCTATTTAGTTACTGTAGTACTGTCATCTATTCTACTGTGTTCTATTTAGTTACTGTAGTACTGTCATCTATTCTACTGTATTCTATTTAGTTACTGTAGTACTGTCATCTATTCTACTGTGTTCTATTTAGTTACTGTAGTACTGTCCTCTATTCTACTGTGTTCTATTTAGTTACTGTAGTACTGTCATCTATTCTACTGTGTTCTATTTAGTTACTGTAGTACTGTCATCTATTCTACTGTATTCTATTTAGTTACTGTCATCTATTCTACTGTGTTCTATTTAGTTACTGTAGTACTGTCATCTATTCTACTGTATTCTATTTAGTTACTGTAGTACTGTCATCTATTCTACTGTGTTCTATTTAGTTATTGTAGTACTGTCCTCTATTCTACTGTGTTCTATTTAGTTACTGTAGTACTGTCATCTATTCTACTGTGTTCTATTTAGTTACTGTAGTACTGTCATCTATTCTACTGTGTTCTATTTAGTTACTGTAGTACTGTCATCTATTCTACTGTATTCTATTTAGTTACTGTAGTACTGTCCTCTATTCTACTGTATTCTATTTAGTTACTGTAGTACTGTCATCTATTCTACTGTATTCTATTTAGTTACTGTAGTACTGTCATCTATTCTACTGGGTTCTATTTAGTTACTGTAGTACTGTCATCTATTCTACTGTATTCTATTTAGTTACTGTAGTACTGTCATCTATTCTACTGTATTCTATTTAGTTACTGTAGTACTGTCATCTATTCTACTGTATTCTATTTAGTTACTGTAGTACTGTCATCTATTCTACTGTATTCTATTTAGTTATTGTAGTACTGTCCTCTATTCTACTGTGTTCTATTTAGTTACTGTAGTACTGTCCTCTATTCTACTGTATTCTATTTAGTTATTGTAGTACTGTCCTCTATTCTACTGTGTTCTATTTAGTTACTGTAGTACTGTCATCTATTCTACTGTGTTCTATTTAGTTACTGTAGTACTGTCATCTATTCTACTGTATTCTATTTAGTTACTGTAGTACTGCCATCTATTCTTCTGTGTTCTATTTAGTTACTGTAGTACTGTCCTCTATTCTACTGTATTCTATTTAGTTACTGTAGCACTGTCATCTATTCTACTGTATTCTATTTAGTTACTGTAGTACTGTCATCTATTCTACTGTGTTCTATTTAGTTACTGTAGTACTGTCATCTATTCTACTGTGTTCTATTTAGTTACTGTAGCACTGTCATCTATTCTACTGTATTCTATTTAGTTACTGTAGTACTGCCATCTATTCTTCTGTGTTCTATTTAGTTATTGTAGTACTGTCCTCTATTCTACTGTATTCTATTTAGTTACTGTAGTACTGTCATCTATTCTACTGTATTCTATTTAGTTACTGTAGTACTGTCATCTATTCTACTGTGTTCTATTTAGTTACTGTAGTACTGTCATCTATTCTACTGTATTCTATTTAGTTACTGTAGTACTGCCATCTATTCTTCTGTGTTCTATTTAGTTACTGTAGTACTGTCCTCTATTCTACTGTATTCTATTTAGTTACTGTAGCACTGTCATCTATTCTACTGTATTCTATTTAGTTACTGTAGTACTGTCATCTATTCTACTGTGTTCTATTTAGTTACTGTAGTACTGTCATCTATTCTACTGTGTTCTATTTAGTTACTGTAGTACTGTCCTTTATTCTACTGTATTCTATTTAGTTACTGTAGCACTGTCATCTATTCTACTCTGTTATGTTTAGTTTCTGTTGTACTGTCATCTATTCTACTGTATTCTATTTAGTTACTGTAGTACTGTCATCTATTCTACTGTGTTCTATTTAGTTACTGTAGTACTGTCCTCTATTCTACTGTATTCTATTTAGTTACTGTATGTCTGTCATTTTTTCTACTGTATTCTATTTAGTTACTGTAGTACTGTCATCTATTCTACTGTGTTCTATTTAGTTACTGTAGTACTGTCATCTATTCTACTGTGTTCTATTTAGTTACTGTAGTACTGTCATCTATTCTACTGTGTTCTATTTAGTTACTGTAGTACTGTCATCTATTCTACTGTGTTCTATTTAGTTACTGTAGTACTGTCATCTATTCTACTGTGTTCTATTTAGTTACTGTAGTACTGTCCTCTATTCTAGTGTATTCTATTTAGTTACTGTAGTACTGTCATCTATTCTACTGTATTCTATTTAGTTACTGTAGTACTGTCATCTATTGTTCTGTGTTCTATTTAGTTACTGTAGCACTGTCATCTATTCTACTGTATTCTATTTAGTTACTGTAGTACTGTCATCTATTCTACTGTGTTCTATTTAGTTACTGTAGTACTGTCATCTATTCTACTCTGTTATGTTTAGTTTCTGTTGTACTGTCATCTATTCTACTGTATTATGTTTAGTTTCTGTTCTACTGTCATCTATTCTACTGTTGTTGTCTTCTTTGCTTATTTGCTTATTCATCTCTCTCTCTCCATCTCTCTCTCTCCATCTCTCTCTCTCTCTCCCTTCCTCTCTCTCTCGTGTAGTGAGCCTCATGCTCGGTTCTACGCGGCTCAGATTGTCCTCACCTTTGAGTACCTGCACGCCCTGGACCTCATCTACCGAGACCTGAAACCGGAGAACCTGCTCATAGACCAGCAGGGCTACATACAGGTGACATAGCATGACATAGAGCTACATACAGGTGACATAGGACGATATAGAGCTGCATACAGGTGACATAGGATGACGTAAAGCTACATACAGGTCATTTAACCTGATGTAGGGCTATGAACAGGTGACATAAACCGACATAAGGCTATGTACGGGCTACACACATTAGGTTGTAATATTTTTATTTAGGATGTTATAAACGGGACAAAAACGAGGCGGGGAATCAAAGGATTGTTGACAACATGTAAACTATATTTCCTCTCCAAGTCTTTATTGAAAAAAGACAAATGTGCACAATAAGCACTTGTTGTTTCTCAAATACAGAGCATTCAGAAGGTATTCAGACCCCTTGACTTTTCCAACATTTTGTTACGTTACAGCCTTGTTCTAAAATGAATTAAATAGTTTTTTTCCCTCATCAATCTACACACAATACCCCATAATGACAAAGCAAAAGCAGTTTTTTAGTTTAAAAAAATACTTAAATATCACATTTACATAAGTATTCAGACCCTTCACTCAGTACTTTGTTGAAGCACCTTTGGCAGTGATTACAGCCTTGAGTCTTCTTGGTTATGACGCTACAAGCTTTGCACACCTGTATTTGGGGAGTTTCTCCCATTCCTCTCTGCAGATCCTCTCAAGCTCTGTCAGGTTGGATGGGGAGCGTCGCTGCACAGCTATTTTTAGGTTTCTCAGGAGATGTTTGATCGGGTTCATGTCCGGGCTCTGGCTGGATCACTCAAGGACATTCAGAGACTAGTCCGAAGCCACTCCTGCGTTGTCTTGGCTGTGTGCTTAGGGTAGTTGTCCTGTTGGAAGGTGAACCTTCGCCCCAGTTTGTGGTCCTGAGCGCTCTGGAGCAGGTTTTCATCAAGGTTCTGTCTGTGCTCCGTTCATCTTTCCCTCGATCCTGACTAGTCTCCCAGTCCCTGCCGCTGAAAAATATCCCCACAGCATGATGCTGCCACTACCATGCTTCACCGTAGGGATGGTGCCAGGTTTCCTCCAGATGTGATGCTTGGCATTCAGGCCAAATAGTTCAATCTTGGTTTCATCAGACCAGAGAATCTTGTTTCTCATGGTCTGAGAGTCCTTTAGGTGCCTTTTGGGAAAACTCCAAGTGGGCTGTCATGTGCCTTTTGCTGAGGAGTGACACAGCATTCTGCAGCAATACGCCATCCCATCTAGTTTGCGCTTAGTGGGACTATCATTTGTTTTTCAGGACAATGACCCAAAAACACCTCCAGGATGTGAAAGGGCTATTTGACCAAGAAGGACAGTGATGGAGTGCTGTATCAGATGACCTGGGCTCCACAATCACCCGACCTCAACCCAATTGAAATGGTTTGGGATGAGTTAGAACGCAAAGTGAAGGAAAAGCAGCCAACAAGTGCTCAGCATATGTGGGAACTCCTTTAAAACTGTTGGAAAAGCATTCCTCATGAAGCTGGTTGAGAGAATGCCAAGAGTGTGCAAAGCTGGCATCAAGGCAAAGGGTGGATACTTTGAAGAATCTAAAATATATTTTGATTTGTTTAACACTTTTTTGGTTACTACATGATTCCATTTGTGTGATTTCATAGTTTTGTTATCTTCACTATTATTCTACAATGTAGAAAATAGTACAAATCCTTGAATGAGTAGGTGTGTCCAAACTTTTGACTGGTATTATATATACATACTATATGTAAATAAGGTTTTTCTTTATTATGAATTTGCTGACATTTCTAAACCTTTTCACTTTGTCACTATGGGGTATTGTGTATAGATTGATGAGGAACCTTTTTTATTTAATCCATTTTAGAAAAAGGTCATGGGATCTGAATACTTTCCCAATGCACTGTATAATGTACATCGTTATAGTTGTTGGTTAGCTAGCTGGCGGATTTTAGCCATATTAGCATAGACGTGACGAGTGAAAACACCTCAAAACAAGACATGATATCAATAACAAGATAAAACTAGTTGAAACGAACCACCTACTGTTCCCCACACGGCAGGTTCTTGTCATTGTTGCTTTCTGGCCGTTCAGAATCACAACAACACAAGGACTTCTGCCCCATCAACGTCCGTGCATGGTTTTTGGGACGTTGTCAGCTAACCGTCTGGTATAAATCCTTCCTGTGTTTACAAACATTGCCTCACGAGGGCAGGTTCTTATAGAACGGCAGCAAAAAAAAACTTTATTTACATGTTGCTTATGAGTGCATTTCACACTACTTTTGGATTATAATTGGATTTTATATGAATTTCCTGCTTAATATAATGTTTGTGTCATCATCGCAAATCAACTGCATTATACTTAAAAAACACTTCAGCTTCAACCAGTAAAATGGCTCTTTGGCTAGCTTTTGCTCCAGCCTATATCAATGAGTGTTAGCATTCTAGCTAATAACTGCTGCATCCAACATATTTATTTTGCAGAGATCACGACCAAATATGATCTTAGTGACTGTTCAAGCAAGAATCAAAACATAATTGTAAGCATATGAGAACCCCCCAAAAAGTGAATTTGTTTAGAAGTAATAAAAACTTAAATCAAAGATATGTTGAATGGGAGCAGATGGCGAAGGCTTTCTCACTGCCGCCAAGAGTTGCGCGCATCTGTGCGTGACGTCAGTGTGTCGTGTCCTGGAAAGGGTTCTATTACATTCACTTACTGTATATGTCTGTGTACCAGGCTCTACAACAGTGGTTTATAGCGCAGTCTCTGCTTCCTCCTAGTGGGAAACAGTGGTACTGCAGATTCCTCCGTAGCTACTATTTAACTACTGCGTAACTGCTGTCTTTATAACTAAATATTTCCCTCCTGTCTCTCTCTCAATTCAATTCAAAGGGCTTTATTGGCATGGGCAACATATGTTTACATTGCCAAAGCAAGTGAAATAGATAATAAACAAAGGTGAAATAAGCAATCAAAAATTAACAGTAAACATTACACTCACAAAAGTTTCAAAGGAATAGAGACATTTCAAATGTCATTATGGCTATGTACAGTGTTATAACGATGTGCAAATAAATATGGGTTGTATTTTCAATGGTCTCTCTCTCTCAGGTGACAGATTTTGGTTTTGCTAAGCGTGTGAAAGGTCGAACCTGGACGCTGTGTGGAACTCCAGAGTACCTGGCCCCAGAGATCATCCTCAGCAAGGTGAGCCGCAATGGAGGCCCAGTGGCGTAGCACTGAATGGGATTCTGTGCAAATTATTTTTATGGAACCAACATGGAGCCTACTGCTGTCCCAGTGGCTTAGCACTGAATGGGTTTCTGTGCAACTACTTTAATGGAATCAAAATGGAGGAGGCAGCTGTCCCTGAGCCATTACTTTACTACAGACCTCTTTCTCTCTCTACCTCCAAACCTCAATGTAACACTCAACATGTTAAATCTCCTCTCTCCCTCTTTACCTCCCTACCTCCCTTCCTCTGTCCTTCCCTCCCTCCCCCCTCTGTCCCTCCCTCCCTCCTTTCCCCTCTCTCCCCCCTCCCTCCTCCCTCCCCCTCCCTCTCCCTCTCCCACTCCCCTCATTCCCCCCCTCATTCCCTCCCTCTCCCCTCCTTCCCTCCCTCCCTCCCTCCCTCCCCCTCCCTCCCCCTTCCCTCCCTCCCCCTTCTCTCCTCCCTCTCTCTCCCTCTCCAGGGGTATAACAAGGCGGTAGACTGGTGGGCGTTGGGTGTGTTGGTCTATGAGATGGCAGCCGGTTATCCTCCCTTCTTCGCTGACCAGCCCATACAAATTTACGAGAAGATCGTCTCTGGGAAGGTGAGCTGGGCTAGTGTAACGGACATAAGTACGTGCTGTAAGATCCCTCCGTAGCTAGCTTGAAATGTCGCCAATGGAGCTATCCAATAGGATCCTTTTCTAGAGCACAACTGGTTGGCGCGTTGTTAAGGAGGGCGGTCACGTGTGTTAGCGAGGCAGAGGGCTCTGGGTTTGGGATAGTTTACCCGGAGTTGTAGTCAGAGAGGGAAAAAGCTAATACTGCTAAACTAGCATACTGACTGGGTTTCACTAGGCTGTGTTGCAAGTGGCACCTTTCCCTTTACAAACTACTTTTGACCAGGGCCATATCACTTTGTGTGTAATACTTTGCACTATTGAAACATACATGCAACTATAATATATCGACTATAATCACAGCATTATTTCAAAAACACAACTCGAGTTTCATTCCAAATGTCCCAGTCAGGAACAAAGTGTGTTGCGTGGAGTGTGTGATGACACAGCCGTCAGAGAAGGTAGGGTCACACAGGGAGATGATCTGCTCACACCTCTCTTCTGGAGTGACGCTGAATGTCGCCTAAAAGTGACCAGTTTGCATCCCTGGGTAGTCTCTTTTTGGACTTAGTGCTTCAGTGTTCTGACACTCCTAGAATGGATCCCTATGGGCCCTGTTCAAATGTAGTGTGCTATTTAGGGCATAGGATGCCATTTGGGACTTCTACCTACCCTACACTATATATATACATTTGAAGTTGTTTTTCAACCACTCCACAAATGTATTTTTAACAAACTATAGTTTTGGCAAGTCGGTTAGGACATCTACTTCATGCATGACACAAGTCATCTTTCCAACAATTGTTACAGACAGATTATTTAACTTATAATTCACTGTATCACAATTCCAGTGGGTCAGAAGTTTACATACACTAAGTTGACTGTGCCTTTAAACAGCTTGGATAATTCCAGAAAAATGATGTCATGGCTTTAGAAGCTTCTGATAGGCTAATTGACATAATTTGAGTCAATTGGAGGTGTACCTGTGGATGTATTCAAGGCCTACCTTCAAACTCAGTGCCTCTTTGCTTGACATCATGGGAAAGTCAAAAGAAATCAGCCAAGACCTCAGAAAAAAAATTATAGACCTCCTCAAGTCTGGTTCATCCTTGTGAGCAATTTCCAAACGCCTGAAGGTACCACGTTCATCTGTACAAACAATAGTACGCAAATATAAACACCATGGGACCACGCAGCCGTCATACCGCTCAGGAAGGAGACGCGTTCTGTCTCCTAGAGATGAATGTACTTTGGTGCGAAAAGTGCAAATCAATCCCAGAACAACAGCAAAGAACCTTGTGAAGATGCTGTAGGAAACAGGTACAAAAGTATCTATATCCACAGTAAAACGAGTCCTATATCGACATAACCTGAAAGGCCGCTCAGCAAGGAAGAAGCCACTGCTCCAAAAAAGCCAGACTACGGTTTGCAACTGCACATGGGGACAAAGATCGTACTTTTTGGAGAAATGTCCTCTGGTCTGATGAAACAAAAATAGAACTGTTTGGCCATAATGACCATTGTTATGTTTGGAGGAAAAAGGGGGAGGCTTGCAAGCCGAAGAACACCATCCCAACCGTGAAGCATGGGGGTGGCAGCATCATGTTGTGGGTGTGCTTTGCTGCAGGAGGGACTGGTGCACTTCACAAAATAGATGCCATCATGAGGGAGGAAAATTATGTGGATATATTGAAGCAACATCTCAAGACATCAGTCAGGAAGTTAAAGCTTGGTCGCAAATGGGTCTTTCAAATGGACAATGACCCCAAGCATACTTCCAAAGTTGTGGCAAAATGGCTTAAGGACAACAAAGTCAAGGTATTGGAGTGCCATCACAAAGCCCTGACCTCAACCCTATAGAAAATTTGTGGTCAGAACTGAAAAAGCTTGTGAGAGCAAGGAGGCCTACAAACCTGACTCAGTTACACCAGCTCTGTCAGGAGGAATGGGCCAAAATTCACCCAACTTATTGTGGGAAGCTTGTGGAAGGCTACCCGAAACGTTTGACCCAAGTTAAACAATTTAAAGGCAATGCTACCAAACACTAATTGAGTCTATGTAAACTTCTGACCCACTGTGAATGTTACGAAATAAATAAAATCTGAAATAAATCATTCTCTCTACTATTATTCTGACATTTCACATTCTTAAAATAAAGTGGTGATCCTAACTGACCTAAAACAGAGAATCTTTACTCGGATTAAATGTCAGGAATTGTGAAAAACTGAGTTTAAATGTATTTGGCTAAGGTGTATGTAAACTTCTGACTTCAACTGTATATATATATATATATATATGCTACCGTTCAAAAGTTTGGGGTCACTTAGAAATATCATTTTTTGTTGTTGAAAGAAAAGCACATTTTTTGTCCATTAAAATAACATCAAATTCATCAGAAATACAGTGTAGACATTGTTAATGTTGTAAATGACTATTGCAGCTGGAAACGGCAGATTTAAAAAAAAAAAATGGAATATCTACATAGGCGTACAGAGGCCCATCATCAGGAAACATCACTCATTTTTTCCAATGGCATGTTGTGTTAGCTAATTCAAGTTTATCATTTTCATAGGCTTAGCACAGCTGAAAACTGTTGTTATGATTTCTCGCATGGAATAGCCTTCATTTCTCAGAAGAAGAATAGACTGACAAGTTTCAGAAGAAAGTTCTTTGTTTCTGGCCATTTTGAGCCTGTAATCGAACCCACAAATGCTGATGCTCCAGATACTCAACTAGTCTAAAGAAGGCCAGTTTTATTGCTTCTTTAATTAGACCAACAATTTTCAGCTGTGCTAACATAGTTGCAAAAGGGTTTTCTAATGATCAATTAGCCTTTTAAAATGATAAACTTGGATTAGCTAACACAACGTTTCATTGGAACACAGGAGTGATGGTTGCTGATAATGGGCCTCTGTATGCCTGTGTAGATATTCCATTAAAAATCAGCCGTTTCCAGCTACAATAGTCATTTACAACATTAACAATGTCTACACTGTATTTCTGATCAATTTGATGTTATTTTAATGGACAAAAAATGCGCTTTTCTTTCAAAAACAAGGATGTCTAAGTGACCCCAAACTTTTGAACGGTGGTGTATGTATGTATGTATGTATGTATGTATGTATGTATGTATGTATGTATGTATGTATGTATGTATGTATATATATATACGTGTGTGTGTGTGTGTGTGTGTGTGTGTGTGTGTGTGTGTGTGTGTGTGTGTGTGTGTGTGTGTGTGTGTGTGTGTGTGTGTGTGTATATTTGCCTGTCTAGTAATTTTAGATCAGCACTGAGATGAGAACCTGGTTTGCCTCTTCCTTCTAACATCTCTCTGCCCCTCTCCTCCTCTCCTCCCCCTCTCCTCCTCTCCACCCCCTCTCCTCCTCTCCTCCCCTCTCCTTCTCTACTCTCCCACACTACCACTCCCCCTTCCCTCCTCCTTTATTCCCCCTCTCCTCTCCTCCTCCTTCTCTACTCTCCCACACTACCACTCCCCCTTCCTCTCCTCCTCTCCTCCCCCTCTCCACCCTCTCCTATCCTCCCCATCGCCTTCTCACCCCTCACCCTTCCTCCCCCTCCTCTCTTCCACCTCTCTTCCACCTCTTCTCCCCCTCTCCTCCCCCTCTCCTCCCCTTCCTCTCCTCCGCCCTCCTCTCTTCCCCCATCTTCTCCTCTCCTCTTCTCCTCCCCCTCTCCTTCTCTACTCTCCCACACCACCACTCCCCCTTCCCCTCCATTCCCCCTCTCCTCTCCTCCTCTCCTCTCTTCCCTCCTCTCCTCCCCCCTCTCCTTCTCTACTCTCCCACACTACCACTCCCCCTTCCCCTCCATTCCCCCTCTCCTCTCCTCCTCTCCTCTCTTCCCTCCTCTCCTCCCCCCTCTCCTTCTCTACTCTCCCACACTACCACTCCCCCTTCCCCTCCATTCCCCCTCTCCTCTCCTCCTCTCCTCTCTTCCCTCCTCTCCTCCCCCCTCTCCTTCTCTACTCTCCCACACTACCACCCCCTCTCCTCCCCTCCCCCAGGTGCGTTTCCCCTCCCACTTCAGCTCTGACCTGAAGGATCTGTTGAGGAATCTACTACAGGTGGACCTGACCAAGCGCTATGGCAACCTGAAGAACGGCGTCAACGACATCAAGGGACACAAGTGGTTCGCCACCACTGATTGGATCGCTGTATACCAGAGAAAGGTGAGAGGTGGGGCCTAACTGACATGTAGGGTACAGCACAATTCCAGGTAACTTTCTCAAAATGACCAGGTTTTCCAGAAATCCCCTTTGATCAAAGCACTTAACCCTCATTTCTCCTGTAAGGCGCTCTGGATAAGAGCTAAATGAATGTCATGTAAACAAATGTATTGATATGTTTCAATATGATAATTATACAGGAATCTGGTTTAGTAAAATGCAGTGATTGTTTGATAGATTTTTCAATATTTCTGTTTTATTCCTTTTCCTGTGTGCGTGTGCGCACATGTGTGTGTGTGCGTGCATGTGTGTGTGTGCGTGTGTGTGTGCAGGTGGAGGCCCCGTTCGTTCCTAAGTTCAAAGGCCCAGGTGACACCAGCAACTTTGAGGAGTACGAAGAGGAGGAGATCAGAGTCTCCATCAGTGAACAATGTGCCAAGGAGTTCACTGACTTCTAGACCCAATCAGATAGAGAGGGATTGAAGGAAGAAGATAGGGAAGGAGGGAGAGAGAGAGAGGGAAGGAAGGAGAGAGAGGGCGAAGGAAGAAGAGAGCGAAGGAGAGGGAGAAGGAAGGAGAGAGGGAGAGAGATAGGGAGAAGGAAGAAGAGAGAGAAAGAGGGAGAGAGGGGAGGTAAACTGGAGTAGTGTCTCCTGTTGAATCACAAGCACCAGCTACGAGAGGGAGAGAAGAAGAGAGGGAGAGAAGAAGAGAGGAAGATACGGAGAGAAGAAGAGAGGGAGAGAAGAAGAGAGAGGAGAGTAAACCAGCAGTGTTGCCCTTTCTGTCCCATTTGTGTTTTTTCTACTGTTATTTATTTATTATTTAGTCTCTTTCTATGCTTCATCCTTTATGGAGTGTTGGAGTGGGACCTGTCTCTGTAACAACTGTCTCCTAACTACCATATTGGGACAGGGCATTCTCTGTAACAACTGTCTCCTAACTACCATATTGGGACAGGGCAATTCTCTGTAACAACTGTCTCCTAACTACCATATTGGGACAGGCACCTGTCTCTGTAACAACTGTCTCCTAACTACCATATTGGGACAGGCACCTGTCTCTGTAACAACTGTCTCCTAACTACCATATTGGGACAGGGCATTCTCTGTAACAACTGTCTCCTAACTACCATATTGGGACAGGCACCTGTCTCTGTAACAACTGTCTCCTAACTACCATATTGGGACAGGCACCTGTCTCTGTAACAACTGTCTCCTAACTACCATATTGGGACAGGGCATTCTCTGTAACAACTGTCTCCTAACTACCATATTGGGACAGGCACCTGTCTCTGTAACAACTGTCTCCTAACTACCATATTGTTACAGGGCCATTCTCTGTAACAACTGTCTCCTAACTACCATATTGGGACAGGCACTTGTCTCTGTAACAACTGTCTCCTAACTACCATATTGGGACAGGGCCATTCTCTGTAACAACTGTCTCCTAATTACCATATTGGGACAGGGCCATTCTCTGTAACAACTGTCTCCTAATTACCATATTGGGACAAGGCCATTCTCTGTAACAACTGTCTCCTAATTACCATAATGGGACAGGCACCTGTCTCTTTAACAACTGTCTCCTATGTACTAGGCTAGCATATTGCTCCACACATACTGGTATGCGTTCTGAATGGCCCCCTGTTCCCTATATAGTGCACTCTAAAGGGAACAGGGTGCCATTTGGGACAAACGCACAATACTCTGCACTCACCCCACCCTCCCCCTCTCCTACCCCCCTGGCGTGTGTCGTCCCCCCCCCCCCCCCCAGGTGGACCAAGCTCGAGGAAGCTACAGAAGGTCTTGATGTTATTGTTTCAGTCTGGTGTGTTCTTCCTGTCCTTGTGTTAATACATACACTCAACTGTACACTTCTGTCTTGACACTAGTTCCGTTCAGATGAATAATAATAATATGCCACATAGCAGATGCTTCTATCCAAAGTGACGGTCAGGTGTTCTGTTGTCTGGGTGTGCCCAGCGGGAATGGAACCTCTAGTGCCGTGATGCTCTTATCAACTGAGCCTCGGGGAACCAGTTCATGTTCTGCCTTCTTAATGACCTGAATTCCTTTTCTCAAATCCGGCCTAGTAGTTTACTCATTCTCACGTTAAACACATCACAACTCATTTGACATCTTGTATTAGAAAGGTGTAATTACATTCTCTAACTCACTTGTCCAGGATTGGAAATACCATTATATTATCATAATTATTATTATTATTATTACATTGTCTTAACACTCTTCTCCTTTGAATACAATTCCATATTCTCTTCTACTCTTTAATGTCGTGTACCGTCGCCTAATATCATAGGGCACGTCCCAAATGACACCATATTCCCTACTTAGTGCACTACTTTTGACCCAGACCCTATAGAGCTCTCTGGTCAAGTGTAGTGCACTACTTTTGACCCAGGCCCATAGAGCTCTCTGGTCAAGAGTAGTGCATTAAGTAGGGCACAGTGTTCCATTTGGGACGTAACCGTGGACAGCTGTTTATCCCCTCCATCACAGTCTCCTCGATGTATTTCTAGGTCATCCTCCTCTCAGCCGTGGACAGGCACAATGCTGGTGTATATATACTATATACATACTGTTGCACTTTCTAGGAAAATACATAAGGCCTATAGTCTTTTTAAACCATATGACTGGGGTTGCACAATTCTAAATTCCCTGGTTTTCCACAAATCCTGGTTGGAAGATTCCTGGAAATATGAGGGGAATAAGCAGGAAATCCTGGACTCCTTCCACCAGGATTTCTGTAAAAACGGAGAATTTGGGGAAAGTTCGGGACTGAAGCAGCCCTATATGATCCTCAGCACTGCAAAGGAAGGTGTTTTAAAGACACTATCTAATACCACCACATGAAAAACAAAACAATAAAACACAAAGTGTAACATTTTGCAACTTGAGTATCAGTACAATAAAGTTTTACTTGTTAAAATGACCAACACAAGGGATTGTGTGTGCTGTTTGTTTGCGTGATGTAGCTCAGTGGTTTCCAAACCTCTCGTTGTGGACCCTCAGACATTTCACCACTTTGTTGAAGCCCTGAACTCGTTCACCTTGGTGCGCTAACTGTAGAATAGATGAAATATGTGGACTGGCTGGGGCTCCCTGAGGAGAGGTTTGAAAACCACTGACAGCCTAAACTCACTTTAAAACTATTGGGGACTGACACACACACACACACACCTGTATACCTATTCAATCCATCTTTTATATTTTATTAGAGACGAACAGACTGTATAGGCCTATGAGTCGCTTTGCCTGTAAGCCAGTTTAGCCAAGAGGTGAGAGAATGCAGCGTCGTCTCCTACTGCAGTCATCCAGACAACTGCTGGCTCTTTAGTCTGGACTCTGGAGAGACACACCTAAGACGTGTTCATATGCAGAAATCCAACATAATACCATTTCCAAATCTGTGTATGTATTACAACCAATAAAAGCGTGTTCACGTTTCCCAAAAGCAGCGGGAATGTGAACAAAGAGCGATGTGCTTGAGATGCGCAAAAAAAAACGGGGAAAAAAACGCTACCTTAAATAAACTACCGCCGCGTATGTCTGCTGTGGGTGAACTGAAGGGGGCGCCATCTTCGTCAGTCCACCTTAAGCGCACAATGTGGCCAACGCAGGCGCACATCGAGGCTTCCGTTCTTCATTCTCCGCTCTGCCGGGCTCGCTCTCTGCTCGCACTGGGTCGGTATAGGAGAGCGTCTTACAGCGTCACTTCAGGAACAACAAGAGAGAAAAGACGCACTCGGCCAAACCCAAACTCAACCGCTGGGAAGACAACAACAAAAATGTCCGAATCCAAGTACCGGGACTGGATCCTCGAGACCATCGACTCTCTACGCTCACGGAAAGCCCGACCGGACCTTGAGAGAATATGTCGTATGGTCCGGAGAAGACACGGCTCGGATCCAGACAGAACCCGGGAGGAACTGGAGAAACTGATCCAAGAGCAAACAGTGCTCAAAGTTAGCTACAAGGGCTCCATATCCTACAGGAATGCGGCGAAGGTGCAGAGAAAGAGTCGAAAGAAGAGTGACTTGACGCCGGGTAGCGGCGGCGGTAGCGAGGTGGAGGGAGAGCAAGCCAAACACTCCAGTTTGAACAACAACGGGGACAGCGCGCACAGCTTTACCGACCTAGAGGAGGTGGAGAGCCGGGACCGAGAGGAGGATTCTGTCTCGGAGCCGAGTGAGTGCCCTGACCCCCGGCCCGAAACCCCGGCTATCACCTCCGAGAAAAAACAAAAGCTTTTTCCACTGAATAGCGGAAACGGCCCTGGCTATTGCCCGGGTTGTGGTGAAACGGGCTGTGCTGCCGGGAGAGGCTGCAGTGGGAAAGCAAGTGCGTCAAAAGACAAGAGATTAGGAGAAAGAGGAGGAGGAGGGCAGGAGGGGGGCGGCAGCAGCCCTTTGGCCGGCAACCACGAAACAAAACCGGGCCAAGATGGGAGCGGCGCTCCGAGCAAAGCAAAGGGGGTCTGGGGTGGAGCAGGGGGGGTGCAGACGGCGGGGCAGGAGGGCAGCAGTAGCTGCGTTGGTGTTGCTGCTGAAACGGAAAATAACATTGGCCAGGGAAGCGCCAGTTCAAGTTCCAGCAGCAACAGCCACCTCCTGCGGCCGAAACAGCTTCAGCCAGCATCCCCACCTGTCAAACCCAAACTCCGGGCCGGCCGAGGTGAGGTGAACCCGTGGGTCGGGGGCAGCGGGCAGACCAGCTCGGATTTGGGCGAAAGACTGATCGCCTCCGTCCGCAGACTAGCCGAGCAGAACCGAGCCTCCGCGTTAAGAGGGGAGACCCGCGGGGGCCATAAGCCACTGGGACTGAAGGAGATCCTGGGTTACCTGACCAGCCAAGACGGCCTCTCATCTGAGGGTAAGCTGACCCGCAACAGGGTCAAGGTGGTTCTGGAGAGAGAGGTGGCGAGAGGTCGGCTGCGGAGGACCCGGTGTGGGAACATCACTCTCCCGGTGAGGGGAGTGGAGGCAGCGCCAGCCCCAGCGAAGCCACCCGGCCCCGCCAACACACTGCTTAAGAGCTCACTGCAGGATAAACACATTGGGAATAAGGTAACTTAATATTTCCAACACGTCCTATAGCCTAGACTACACAGAGAGAGCGAGCGCATAATGGACTCACTACACCCTGTCTGCTTATGAATTCATGATCAACATATCAAAACAACGCAGACAGACGTCTTTCGCTTTCTCCCTGGATTTAATCCCTGTGTCTCTCTCATTCAGCCTCTAACTAAACTAAATCGCATGTAAAACTATTCTGAAGGCAAATCTATCATTTGACCTAAATGAATCATGGGTTTAAAATGCCGTTTCTGGTCTGGTGTGTTTTGTGTGAACGGTAGCCAATGGTAACGTGAACCAGAGCGCCGGGAGAACAGACGTCCCTGATTTGTGTCCTCGACACGCAACCGTGTCTTGCTGCCTGCTCGCTGTTTCCTATAGGGCTCCACTGCCAGCCAGGCAGCACAAAAGGTGCGGGCTTTCAACAGCGCTCGCTC
Organism: Salmo trutta; assembly: GCF_901001165.1. Classification (NCBI taxonomy): domain Eukaryota; kingdom Metazoa; phylum Chordata; class Actinopteri; order Salmoniformes; family Salmonidae; genus Salmo; species Salmo trutta. Next base: position 1,022 of record NW_021822316.1, on the reverse strand, counting down.
GTCCGTTCGCTTCTCTTGTTCCAGATTCACCGCACAACACGGCAGCGCGTCGGGATATGCTGTGGTGGTTTCTCTGTGTTTGGCGCGGTGAAAGTTCGGCTATAGGCTACGGTCCCTATATCATGTCTAGCTGGATGTAAATTATGCAGACGGACGGACGGGGGCGTTACGTGGTTAATTCGGTGGAATAGTTTGTGAAAGGGAAAGCAGACTTTCCACGTCGGAAAGTCTGTCTGCGCCAAGGCTATATTCGCATCACAGGAGCTTGTTTCCCCCGCGGTTATAATCTTCTTAGTTCCGTTCTCTTCTCTCTGCCTCTTTCCCCGCCTCTGTCTCATGTTTCCTGTCTCATTACGCCCTTTCTAGGCGGCTACCTTTTTAACCGCACAAACGCATGCTCTCTCCCTCTCTCCCTCTCCCTCTCCCTCTCCCTCTCTCCCTCTCCCTCTCCCTCTCGCTCTCCCTCTCTCTCTCCTCTCCCTCTCCCTCTCCCTCTCTCTCTCTCTCTCTCTCTCTCTCTCTCTCTCTCTCTCTCCCTCTCTCCCTCTCCCTCTCTCTCTCTGTCTCTCTCTCTCCCTCTCTCTCTCCCTTCTCCCGCTCTCTCTCTCGGTGATGTAATTGTAGCCATATGCACACCCAGTCACCAAGCAAGACGCACCGATTCTCTCATGATGGGTTATGTTGATTCTAAAACCGAGCGGGCAGTGCGTGTTTTTAAGCCGAACACGGGACTGTTGCGGCGGGTCGAGCGCTGTCGGTGCAGCCGGTTGCTGCCTGTGCCATTACAAAGGACGCGCCGTCTGCGCTTACCGCGAGCCGCGCTGCCTGTCTATAATGAAACAGTGGACAAAAGAGGTCGCAGTAATGTAGGGAGGGAGAGAGCAACAAACATGCGCACGCCAAAGTATGATGCAGCCTATTTCGCTACTATTGATTAAAGGAGTGAGCGACTGTTGGCTACCTAGTTATATAGCCTGTTTCCTGAAAGTAAAGAAATGTCTGACTGTATTTTACACATTCCT
>NW_021822315.1:0-31046 GCF_901001165.1 Salmo trutta | reverse complement strand
TCATAAGACTATTATAGAAGACTAGAACAGACTGGTACCATCATAAGGCTATTATAGAAGACTAGAACAGACTGGTACCATCATAAGACTATTATAGAAGACTAGAGCAGACTGGTATCATCATAAGACTATTATAGAAGACTAGAACAGACTGGTACCATCATAAGGCTAGAACAGACTGGTACCATATAAGACTAGAACAGACTGGTACCATCATAAGACTATTATAGAAGACTAGAACAGACTGGTACCATCATAAGACTATTATAGAAGACTAGAACAGACTGGTACCATCATAAGCTAGAACAGACTGGTAGACAGCCTGTACCGACATAAGGCGATTATAGAAGACTAAACATCCTGGTACCAATCAATAAGACTATTATAGAAGACTAGAGACAGACTGGTAACCATACATAAGGCTATAAAAAAAAGAACAGACTGGTATCATCATAAAGGCTATTATGGAGACATAGAACAGACTGGTACCATCATAAGGCTTTTAGAGCAAGAATAATAAACAGACTGGTACCATCATAAGGCTAGAACAGACTGGTACCATCATAAGGCTATTATGGAAGACTAGAACAGACTGCTACCATCATAAGGTTATTATAGAAGACTAGAACAGACTGGTACCATCATAAGGTTATTATAGAAGACTAGAACAGACTGGTAACATCATAAGACTAGAACAGACTGGTACCATCATAAGACTATTATAGAAGACTAGAACAGACTGGTACCACCATAAGACTAGAACAGACTGGTACCATCATAAGACTAGAACAGACTGGTACCATCATAAGGCTATTATAGAAGACTAGAGCAGACTGGTATCATCATAAGACTATTATAGAAGACTAGAACAGACTGGTACCATCATAAGGCTAGAACAGACTGGTACCATCATAAGACTAGAACAGACTGGTACCATCATAAGACTATTATAGAAGACTAGAACAGACTGGTACCATCATAAGACTATTATAGAAGACTAGAACAGACTGGTACCATCATAAGGCTAGAACAGACTGGTACCATCATAAGACTAGAACAGACTGGTACCATCATAAGACTATTATAGAAGACTAGAACAGACTGGTACCATCATAAGACTATTATAGAAGACTAGAACAGACTGGTACCATCATAAGACTAGAACAGACTGGTACCATCATAAGGCTATTATAGAAGACTAGAACAGACTGGTACCATCATAAGACTATTATAGAAGACTAGAACAGACTGGTACCATCATAAGACTATTATAGAAGACAAGAGCAGACTGGTATCATCATAAGACTATTATAGAAGACTAGAACAGACTGGTACCATCATAAGGCAAGAACAGACTGGTACCATCATAAGACTAGAACAGACTGGTACCATCATAAGACTATTATAGAAGACTAGAACAGACTGGTACCATCATAAGACTATTATAGAAGACTACAACAGACTGGTACCATCATAAGACTAGAACAGACTGGTACCATCATAAGGCTATTATAGAAGACTAGAACAGACTGGTACCATCATAAGACTATTATAGAAGACTAGAACAGACTGGTACCATCATAAGGCTAGAACAGACTGGTACCATCATAAGGCTATTATGGAAGACTAGAACAGACTGGTACCATCATAAGGCTGTTATAGAAGACTAGAACAGACTGGTACCATCATAAGGCTAGAACAGACTGGTACCATCATAAGGCTATTATGGAAGACTAGAACAGACTGCTACCATCATAAGGTTATTATAGAAGACTAGAACAGACTGGTACCATCATAAGGTTATTATAGAAGACTAGAACAGACTGGTAACATCATAAGACTAGAACAGACTGGTACCATCATAAGACTATTATAGAAGACTAGAACAGACTGGTACCACCATAAGACTAGAACAGACTGGTACCATCATAAGACTTTTATAGAAGACTAGAACCGACTGGTACCACCATAAGGCTATTATGGAAGACTAGAACAGACTGGTACCATCATAAGGTTATTATAGAAGACTAGAACAGACTGGTACCATCATAAGGTTATTATAGAAGACTAGAGCAGACTGGTATCATCATAAGACTAGAACAGACTGGTACCATCATAAGACTATTATAGAAGACTAGAACAGACTGGTACCATCATAAGACTATTATAGAAGACTAGAACAGACTGGTACCATCATAAGACTAGAACAGACTGGTACCATCATAAGGCTATTATAGAAGACTAGAACAGACTGGTATCATTATAAGACTATTATAGAAGACTAGAGCAGACTGGTATCATCATAAGACTAGAACAGACTGCTACCATCATAAGACTATTATAGAAGACTAGAACAGACTGGTACCATCATAAGACTAATATAGAAGACTAGAACAGACTGGTACCATCATAAGACTATTATAGAAGACTAGAACAGACTGGTACCATCATAAGGCTAGAACAGACTGGTACCATCATAAGGCTATTATGGAAGTCTAGAACAGACTGGTACCATCATTAGGCTGTTATAGAAGACTAGAACAGACTGGTACCATCATAAGGCTAGAACAGACTGGTACCATCATAAGGCTAGAACAGACTGGTACCATCATAAGACTAGAACAGACTGGTACCATCATAAGACTATTATAGAAGACTAGAACAGACTGGTACCATCATAAGGCTATTATAGAAGACTAGAACAGACTGGTACCATCATAAGGCTATTATAGAAGACTAGAACAGACTGGTACCATCATAAGGCTATTACAGAAGAATAGAACAGACTGGCACTATCATAAGGCTATTATAGAAGGCTAGAACAGACTGGTACCATCATAAGACTAGAACAGACTGGTACCATCATAAGGATATTATAGAAGACTAGAACAGACTGGTACCATCATAAGACTATTATAGAAGACTAGAACAGACTGGTACCATCATAAGGCTAGTATAGAAGACTAGAACAGACTGGTACCATCATAAGACTATTATAGAAGACTAGAACAGACTGGTACCATCATAAGACTATTATAGAAGACTAGAACAGACTGGTATCATCATAAGGCTATTATAGAAGACTAGAACAGACTGGTACCATCATAAGGCTATTATACAAGACTAGAACAGACTGGTACCATCATAAGGCTAGAACAGACTGGTACCATCATAAGACTATTATAGAAGACTAGAACAGACTGGTACCATCATAAGACTAGAACAGACTGGTACCATCATAAGGCTATTATAGAAGACTAGAACAGACTGGTACCATCATAAGACTATTATAGAAGACTAGAGCAGACTGGTATCATCATAAGACTAGAACAGACTGGTACCATCATAAGACTATTATAGAAGACTAGAACAGACTGGTAACATCATAAGACTAGAACAGACTGGTACCACCATAAGGCTATTATAGGAGACTAGAACAGACTGGTACCATCATAAGACTAGAACAGACTGGTACCATCATAAGGATATTATAGAAGACTAGAACAGACTGGTACCATCATAAGGCTATTATAGAAGACTAGAACAGACTGGTACCATCATAAGACTAGAACAGACTGGTACCATCATAAGACTATTATAGAAGACTAGAACAGACTGGTATCATCATAAGGCTATTATAGAAGACTAGAACAGACTGGTACCATCATAAGACTATTATAGAAGACTAGAACAGACTGGTACCATCATAAGGCTAGAACAGACTGGTACCATTATAAGGCTATTATAGAAGACAAGAACAGACTGGTACCATCATAAGACTAGAACAGACTGGTACCATCATAAGACTAGAACAGACTGGTACCATCATAAGGCTATTATAGAAGACTAGAACAGACTGGTACCATCATAAGACTGTTATAGAAGACTAGAACAGACTGGTACCATCATAAGGCTAGAACAGATGGTACCATCATAAGACTATTATAGAAGACTAGAACAGACTGGTATCATCATAAGGCTATTATAGAAGACTAGAACAGACTGGTACCATCATAAGACTATTATAGAAGACTAGAGCAGACTGGTATCATCATAAGACTATTATAGAAGACTAGAACAGACTGGTACCATCATAAGGCTAGAACAGACTGGTACCATCATAAGACTAGAACAGACTGGTACCATCATAAGACTATTATAGAAGACTAGAACAGACTGGTACCATCATAAGACTATTATAGAAGACTAGAACAGACTGGTACCATCATAAGACTAGAACAGACTGGTACCATCATAAGGCTATTATAGAAGACTAGAACAGACTGGTACCATCATAAGACTATTATAGAAGACTAGAACAGACTGGTACCATCATAAGGCTAGAACAGACTGGTACCATCATAAGGCTATTATGGAAGACTAGAACAGACTGGTACCATCATAAGGCTGTTATAGAAGACTAGAACAGACTGGTACCATCATAAGGCTAGAACAGACTGGTACCATCATAAGGCTATTATGGAAGACTAGAACAGACTGCTACCATCATAAGGTTATTATAGAAGACTAGAACAGACTGGTACCATCATAAGGTTATTATAGAAGACTAGAACAGACTGGTAACATCATAAGACTAGAACAGACTGGTACCATCATAAGACTATTATAGAAGACTAGAACAGACTGGTACCACCATAAGACTAGAACAGACTGGTACCATCATAAGACTAGAACAGACTGGTACCATCATAAGGCTATTATAGAAGACTAGAACAGACTGGTACCATTATAAGACTATTATAGAAGACTATAGCAGACTGGTATCATCATAAGACTAGAACAGACTGCTACCATCATAAGACTATTATAGAAGACTAGAACAGACTGGTACCATTATAAGACTAATATAGAAGACTAGAACAGACTGGTACCATCATAAGACTATTATAGAAGACTAGAACAGACTGGTACCATCATAAGGCTAGAACAGACTGGTACCATCATAAGGCTATTATGGAAGACTAGAACAGACTGGTACCATCATTAGGCTGTTATAGAAGACTAGAACAGACTGGTACCATCATAAGGCTAGAACAGACTGGTACCATCATAAGGCTAGAACAGACTGGTAAAATCATAAGACTAGAACAGACTGGTACCATCATAAGACTATTATAGAAGACTAGAACGGACTGGTACCACCATAAGGCTATTATAGAAGACTAGAACAGACTGGTACCATCATAAGGCTATTATAGAAGACTAGAACAGACTGGTACCATCATAAGGCTATTACAGAAGAATAGAACAGACTGGCACTATCATAAGGCTATTATAGAAGGCTAGAACAGACTGGTACCATCATAAGGATATTATAGAAGACTAGAACAGACTGGTACCATCATAAGACTATTATAGAAGACTAGAACAGACTGGTACCATCATAAGGCTAGTATAGAAGACTAGAACAGACTGGTACCATCATAAGACTATTATAGAAGACTAGAACAGACTGGTACCATCATAAGACTATTATAGAAGACTAGAACAGACTGGTACCATCATAAGGCTATTATAGAAGACTAGAACAGACTGGTACCATCATAAGGCTATTATACAAGACTAGAACAGACTGGTACCATCATAAGGCTAGAACAGACTGGTACCATCATAAGACTATTATAGAAGACTAGAACAGACTGGTACCATCATAAGACTAGAACAGACTGGTACCATCATAAGGCTATTATAGAAGACTAGAACAGACTGGTACCATCATAAGACTATTATAGAAGACTAGAGCAGACTGGTATCATCATAAGACTAGAACAGACTGGTACCATCATAAGACTATTATAGAAGACTAGAACAGACTGGTACCATCATAAGACTATTATAGAAGACTAGAACAGACTGGTACCATCATAAGACTAGAACAGACTGGTACCATCATAAGGCTATTGTAGAAGACTAGAACAGAGTGGTACCATCATAAGGCTATTATAGAAGACTAGAACAGACTGGTACCATCATAAGACTATTATAGAAGACTAGAACAGACTGGTACCATCATAAGGCTAGAACAGACTGGTACCATCATAAGGCTATTATGGAAGACTAGAACAGACTGGTACCATCATAAGGCTGTTATAGAAGACTGGTACCATCATAAGGCTAGAACAGACTGGTTCCATCGTAAGGCTATTATGGAAGACTAGAACAGACTGATACCATCATAAAACTATTATAGAAGACTAGAACAGACTGGTACCACCATAAGACTAGAACAGACTGGTACCATCATAAGACTTTTATAGAAGACTAGAACAGACTGGTACCACCATAAGGCTATTATGGAAGACTAGAACAGACTGGTACCATCATAAGGCTATTATAGAAGACTAGAACAGACTGGTACCATCATAAGGCTATTATAGAAGAATAGAACAGACTGGCACTATCATAAGACTATTATAGAAGACTAGAACAGACTGCTACCATCATAAGGCTATTATAGAAGACTACAACAGACTGGTACCATCATAAGACTAGAACAGACTGGTACCATCATAAGACTAGAAGAGACTGGTACCATCATAAGGTTATTATAGAAGACTAGAACAGACTGCTACCATCATAAGGCTATTATAGAAGACTAGAACAGACTGGTAACATCATAAGACTAGAACAGACTGGTACCACCATAAGGCTATTATAGGAGACTAGAACAGACTGGTACCATCATAAGACTAGAACAGACTGGTACCATCATAAGGATATTATAGAAGACTAGAACAGACTGGTACCATCATAAGGCTATTATAGAAGACTAGAACAGACTGGTACCATCATAAGACTAGAACAGACTGGTACCATCATAAGACTAGAAGAGACTGGTACCATCATAAGGTTATTATAGAAGACTAGAACAGACTGGTACCATCATAAGGCTATTATAGAAGACTAAAACAGACTGGTAACATCATAAGACTAGAACAGACTGGTACCATCATAAGACTATTATAGAAGACTAGAACAGACTGGTACCATCATAAGACTATTATAGAAGACTAGAACAGACTGGTACCATCATAAGGCTAGAACAGACTGGTACCATCATAAGACTATTATAGAAGACTAGAACAGACTGGTACCATCAAAAGGCTATTATAGAAGACTAGAACAGACTGGTACCATCATAAGGCTATTATAGAAGACTAGAACAGACTGGTACCATCATAAGGCTATTATAGAAGACTAGAACAGACTGGTACCATCATAAGTCTAGAACAGACTGGTACCATCATAAGGCTATTATAGAAGACTAGAACAGACTGGTACCATCATAAGGCTAGAACAGACTGGTACCATCATAAGACTAGAACAGACTGGTACCATCATAAGACTTTTATAGAAGACTAGAACAGACTGGTACCATCATAAGACTAGAACAGACTGGTACCATCGTAAGACTTTTATAGAAGACTAGAACAGACTGGTACCATCATAAGGCTAGAACAGACTGGTACCATCATAAGGCTATTATAGAAGACTAGAACAGACTGGTATCATCATAAGACTATTATAGAAGACTAGAACAGACTGGTACCATCATAAGGCTATTATAGAAGACTAAAACAGACTGGTAACATCATAAGACTAGAACAGACTGGTACCATCATAAGACTATTAGAGAAGACTAGAACAGACTGGTACCATCATAAGACTATTATAGAAGACTAGAACAGACTGGTACCATCATAAGGCTAGAACAGACTGGTACCATCATAAGACTATTATAGAAGACTAGAACAGACTGGTACCATCATAAGACTATTATAGAAGACTAGAACAGACTGGTACCATCATAAGGCTATTATAGAAGACTAGAACAGACTGGTACCATCATAAGGCTAGAACAGACTGTTACCATCATAAAACTAGAACAGACTGGTACCATCATAAGACTATTATAGAAGACTAGAACAGACTGGTACCATCATAAGACTATTATAGAAGACTAGAACAGACTGGTACCATCATAAGGCTATTATAGAAGACTAGAACAGACTGGTACCATCATAAAACTAGAACAGACTGGTACCGTCATAAGACTATTATAGAAGACTAGAACAGACTGGTACCATCATAAGACTGTTATAGAAGACTAGAACAGACTAGTACAATCATAAGACTATTATAGAAGACTAGAACAGACTGGTACCATCATAAGGCTAGAACAGACTGGTACCATCATAAGACTATTATAGAAGACTAGAACAGACTGGTACCATCATAAGACTACAACAGACTGGTACCATCATAAGACTATTATAGAAGACTAGAACAGACTGGTACCATCATAAGGCTAGAACAGACTGCTACCATCATAAGACTATTATAGAAGACTAGAACAGACTGGTACCATCATAAGGCTAGAACAGACTGTTACCATCATAAAACTAGAACAGACTGGTACCATCATAAGACTATTATAGAAGACTAGAACAGACTGGTACCATCATAAGACTATTATAGAAGACTAGAACAGACTGGTACCATCATAAGGCTAGAACAGACTGGTACCGTCATAAGACTATTATAGAAGACTAGAACAGACTGGTACCATCATAAGACTATTATAGAAGACTAGAACAGACTGGTACCATCATAAGACTAGAACAGACTGGTACCATCATAAGGCTATTATAGAAGACTAGAACAGACTGGTACCATCATAAGACTATTATAGAAGACTAGAACAGACTGGTACCATCATAAGCTTGCCACCAGATGGCAATGTTAACTAGACTGAAAACCTCCCTTACTGAAGTAGACTACCGTAACTCAGCAGAAGGTACACCATGCTTCAGGACTGAATGAAACCTCCTAACTAACAACAGGTGTTGATCTGGCATAGAAACAATAAGAATTAGTCATCTTTATAAATAAAACACTTCTATTGAAAGATTCTGGGAATAGATAGAAGAATAAAAAAAGATTTCAAAGCAGGCTGGGAACTCCTTCCTTTGCCAAGTCTGGTCCCGCTCTTCCCTCCCCCTGGCTGCTTGAGGGCTCCAGGCTGCCCTGCATCACGTACTCCTGCCATCAATTACGCACACCTGCCTTCCCTCGTAACGCGCTTCAGCGATATTGGACTCACCTGGACTCACTCATTATCTGTTTATTTCCTCTCTTATGTTTGTCAGTTTCCCTGCTCTGTTCCTTGCTGATGCATTGATTGTTTTTTGTCTTTGTTTTCTTGTATGCTGACGCTGTTCCTGTCTCGTTCCATGTCCGTTCTTTATTAAATGTTTGACTCCCCGTACCTGCTTCGTCTCTCCAGCGTCATTCCATGTGACATCCTTTCCTAAAGTGGTAGATAAATAACTGGTCTGTATTATCTACAAGATACCTGACTGGTCAGTATTGTCTACAAGATACCTGACTGGTCTGTATTGTCTACAAGATACCTGACTGGTCTGTATTGTCTACAAGATACCTGACTGGTCTGTATTATCTACAAGATACCTGACTAGTCAGTATTGTCTACAAGATACCTGACTGGTCAGTATTGTCTACAAGATACCTGACTGTCAGTATTGTCTACAAGATACCTGACTGTCAGTATTGTCTACAAGATACCTGACTGGTCAGTATTGTCTACAAGATACCTGACTGTCAGTATTGTCTACAAGATACCTGACTGGTCAGTATTGTCTACAAGATACCTGACTGGTCAGTATTGTCTACAAGATACCTGACTTGTCTGTATTGTCTACAAGATACCTGACTGGTCTGTATTATCTACAAGATACCTGACTGGTCAGTATTGTCTACAAGATACCTGACTGGTCTGTATTGTCTACAAGATACCTGACTAGTCTGTATTGTCTACAAGATATCTGACTGGTCTGTATTGTCCAGAAGGTCCGGATGTCCTCAGGTATTGTATGAAAGCATGTGTGAATCCCAAATGGCACCCTTTTCCCGACATAGTGTGCTACATTTGACCAGAACCCTATAGGGTGCCATTTGAGACGGCGACAAGAAGCTAAATCAAATTAAATTGTGTTTGTCACATGCTTCGTAAACAACAGGTGTAGACTAACAGTAAAATGCTTACTGACGGGCCCTTCCCATCAATGCAGAGAGAAAAATGGAAAGATAAAACCAGGATTTTTTTATTTTACTAGGCAAGTCAGTTAAGAACAAATTCTTATTTTCAACAACAGCCTAGGAACAGTGGGTTAACTGCCTTGTTCAGGGGCAGAACGGCAGATTTTTACCTTGTCAGCTCAGGGATTTGATCACACAACCTTTCGGTTACTTGTCCAATGCTCTAACCACTAGGCTACCTGCCGAATAAATACACAATGAGTAACAATAATTTGTCCATGTACAGGGGTACGAGGTAGGCCATGTACAGGGGTACGAGGTAGGACATGTACAGGGGTACGAGGTAGGCCATGTACAGGGGTACGAGGTAGGCCATGTACAGGGGTACGAGGTAGTTGATGGTAGATACAGTGCCTTTCGTAAAGTATTCAGACCCCTTGACTCTTTCCACATTTTGTTATGTTGCGGCCTTATTCTAAAATGGATAAAATTATTTATTTTCCCCCATCATCAATTTACACACAATACCTCATAACTCATCACAATACCCCATAACTCATCACAATACCCCATAACTCATCACAATACCCCATAATGACATCACAATACCCCATAATGACATAACAATACCCCATAATGACAAAGCAAAAACAAGTTTTTAGAAATATTTATTACATTTATTAAAAATAAAAACAAATGTTTACATAAGTATTCAACTTTGTTGAAGCGCCTTTGGCAGCAATTGCAGCCTTGTCTTCTTGGGTATGACGCTACAAACTTGGTGCTTCAACAAAGTTGAATACCTTTGGCAGCAATGACAGCCTTGAGTCTTCTTGGATATAACGCTACAAACTTGGCACACCTGTATTTGGGGAGTTTCTCCCATTCTTCTCCACAGATCCTCTCAAGCTCTGTCAGGTTAGTTGGGGAGCGTTGCTGTACAGCTATTTTCTGGTCTCTTCAGAGATGTTTGATCGGGTTCAAGTTCGGGCTCTGGCTCGGCCACTCAAGGACATTCAGAGACTTGTCCCGAAGCTACTCCTGCGTTGTCTTGGCTGTGTGCTTAGGGTCATTGTCCTGTTGGAAGGTGAACCTTCACCCCAATCTGAGGTCCTGAGCGTTCTGGAGCGGGTTTTCATCAAGGATCTCTCTGTACTTTGCTCCGATAATTTTTTCTCCTGATCCTGACTAATCTCCCAGTCCCTGCCGCTGAAAAACATCCCCACAGCATGATGCTGCCACCACCATGCTTCACTGTAGGGATGGTGCCAGGTTATGCTTGGCATTCGGATCAAATAGTTCAATCTTGGTTTAATCAGACCAGAGAATCTTGTTTCTCATGGTCTGAGAGTCATTTAGGTGCCTTTTGGCAAACTCCAAGCAAGCTTTCATGTGCTTTTCCCTGAGGAGTGGCTTCCGTCTGGCCACTCTACCATAAAGGCCTGAATGGTGGAGTGCTGCAGAGATGGTTGTCCTTTTGGAAGGTTCTCCCATCTCCACACAGGAAATCTGGAGCTCTATCAGAGTGACCATCGGGTTCTTGGTCACCTCCCTGACCAAGGCCCTTCTCCCCTGATTGCTCAGTTTGGCCTGGCGGCCAGCTCTAGGAAGAGTCATGGTTTTTCCAAACTTCTTCTATTTAAGAATGATGGAGGACACCGTGTTCTTGGGGACCTTCAATGCTTTAGAAATGTTTTGGTACTCTTCCCCAGATCTGTGCCTATTTAGCAGTCTTATGGCTTGGGGGTAGAAGCTGTTAAGGGTCCTGTTGTCTCCAGACGTTGCATACCTGATTTCCTCAGGTACAGAATGAGATTATCTCTCCCAAATGGCACCTTATTCCCTATGGGCCCTTGTCAAAAGTAGTGCACTATAGAGGGAATAGGGTGCCATTTGGGACATAGAAGGTACCCGATGTCCTCAGGTAAAGCATCAGTGCCGGTAAGCTTCTGCTGCAGGACAGGTGGGTGGAAGAGGAAAAAGCTCTCTGTGCCAGTTGGCATCTCCTGTGCCTCTTGTCTTTTCATAGAAGCGGGAATTTACACAATTACACAAACGCCATGAGGGTAGAGAGTCTGTGTAAACAGTCAGCCTTTCTCCTCCTCCTCCTCCCTGACCGTGTGCCCAACCTGAAACCAACCACGAGTCTACTGACAGATATGTGCCAACAGAACTTCAGTGTGGTTGGCTGGCAGTGGGTGTGAGAGGAGTAGAAAAGGTTGACTGTCTAAATGTATCAAGGTGGAAGGGAGACGAGCTCCACAGGTGGTGTACCTAGTCTTCTTTATCTGTACGTGCCTGAAACCATTCTACTGACAGATATGTGCTAACCAAGCTTAGAGGTTTTTTTTCCCTCTCCTCTCCATTACTGGCAGTGTGTGGGTTGATGACTGTCTAAATACAGCTGGGAACGACAGGGGAACCAAGCTTCACAGGTGGTGTACCCTATTCCCTATTGGAGTGCACTACTTTTGAATGTGGCTCATCGGGCTCCACAAGTGAAGTTTCTTAGACGGCCTGTATCGGTATGGAACAGAAGATAAATGTGTACACTTTTTTTTTAAGTGTCGGTGCACTTCAGGGTCCATTCTGTAACATTTAGGCCCAAATCGACGTCAGACAAGGAATGATTTGTGAACGGTTCATGAGACGTCAGGAGCTGGGTCAGAATGTTTTGTAAAGAGGGGAAGAGGAGGAAGGAAGAGGGCCGAGGGGGGATTTCATGACCTTTACACATCACCACGTTCAGGTCAGTCCTCTCTTCTCTTTCATCCGGTCCGGAGACGTCCAATCTCTCATTTTTGTGCGATGAGTCGTCATTCTGCTTACATCTCAAATGACCCCCTATTCCCTATATAGTGCACTACTTTTGTCCAGGGCCCAAAAGCAATAGGGTGTGATTTAGGACACCCATAGCCCCTTTTTTTTCCCCTTGTCCTGTCAGCACCCTGCAGATGGATCTTTTCTCCTTTATGATGCCATAGAGAATAAAGTGCGTCCTCATTAAAACGGTTTAATCACTGAGAACCAACAGGCTCAGTCCATTTAGATTGACATGGTCACAATGGCCTCCAAACCTGGGTCTGGTAGGAAGATAAGAATTATAATGATATCGTATCTGAGCTGACTGGGCTTCAAAAGGACCAAGGACTTGTTTCCCTGGCCAAATTCTTGGTGCAATTATCATTTGGCTGAGGTGAAGGCCTGGGTTGATTAGGGCTGGCTGTGGGACATTTGGCTGAGGTGAAGGCCTGGGTTGATTAGGGCTGGCTGTGGGACATTTGGCTGAGGTGAAGGCCTGGGTTGATTAGGGCTGGCTGTGGGACATTTGGCTGAGGTGAAGGCCTGGGTTGATTAGGGCTGGCTGTGGGACATTTGGCTGAGGTGAAGGCCTGGGTTGATTAGGGCTGGCTGTGGGACATTTGGCTGAGGTGAAGGCCTGGGTTGATTAGGGCTGGCTGTGGGACATTTGGCTGAGGCGAAGGCCTGGGTTGATTAGGGCTGGCTGTGGGACATTTGGCTGAGGTGAAGGCCTGGGTTGATTAGGGCTGGCTGTGGGACATTTAGCTGAGGTGAAGGCCTGGGTTGATTCGGGCTGGCTGTGGGACATTTGGCTGAGGTGAAGGCCTGGGTTGATTAGGGCTGGCTGTGGGACATTTGGCTGAGGTGAAGGCCTGGGTTGATTAGGGCTGGCTGTGGGACATTTGGCTGAGGTGAAGGCCTGGGTTGATTAGGGCTGGCTGTGGGACATTTGAGGGGACATCACCATGACTGGTTATAAGTTCTGGGCTCTTATTCATACAGCGTCTTAGAGTTTGGTCTTTTAGATCATAGCATCTTTTTTTTTTACTAAGAGTGTATCTAGAACCTAAAAAGGTTATTCGACTGTCCCTGTACAAGAACCCTTTAGAGAATTATATTTGGTTCCAGGCACAACCCTTTTGTGTTCCATGTAATGGAGTCATGGGAGAATTTCCAAAATTTTTAGAAATAAGAAATATACAGTACCAGTCAAAAGTTTGGACACGGCTACTCATTCCAGGGTTTCTTTATTTTTTAAACTATTTTCTACATTGTAGAATAATAGTGAAGACATCAAAACTATTAAATAACACATATGGAATCATGTAGTGACCATAAAAGTGTTAGCCACCCTTTGCCTTGAGGACAGCTTTGCACACTCTTGGCATTCTCTCAACCAGCTTCATGAGGTAGTCACCTGGAATGCATTTCAATTAACAGGTGTGATTTTTTAAAAGTGAATTTTTGGAATTTCTTTCCTTCTTAATGTGTTTGAGCCAATCAGTTGTGTTATGACAGGGTAGGGGTGGTATACAGAAGATAACCCTATTTGGTAAAAGACCACGTCCATATTATGGCAAGAACAGCTCAAAAAAAGCAAAGAGAAGCATCAGTCCATCATTACTTTAAGACATGAAGGTCAGCCAATACGGAACATTTCAAGAAATCTTAAAGCTTCTTCAAGTGCAGTCGCAAAAACCATCAAGCGCTATGATGTAACTAAATCTCAGAGTTACCTAAATCTCAGAGTTACCCAGAGTTACCTCTGCTGCAGAGGATAAGTTCATTAGAGCTTAAATGCTTCACAGAGTTCAAGTAACAGACACATCTCAAAATCAACTGTTCAGAGGAGACTGTGTGAATCAGGCCTTCATGGTTGAATTTCTGCAACAACAAAAAAACACTACTAAAGGACACCAATAATAAGAAGAGACTTGCTTGGGCCAAGAAACACGCGCAATGGACATTAGACTGGTGGAAATCTGTCCTTTGGTCTTATTTGAGATTTTTGGTTCCAACCGTCGTGTCTTTGTGAGACGCAGAGTAGGATGGTCTCCGCATGTGTGGTTCCCACTGTGAAGCATGGAGGATGAGGTGTGATGGCACTTGGCTTTCCTACACTGTCTGTGATTTATTTAGAATTCAAGGCACACTTTACCAGCATGGCTACCACAGCATTCTGCAATGATTCGCCATCCCATCTGGTTTGCGCTTACTGGGACTATAATTTCTTTTTTAACAGGACAATGACCCAACACACCTAAAGGCTGTGTAAGGGCTTTTGACCAAGAAGGAGAGGGATGGAGTGCTGCATCAGATGACCTGGCCTCCACAATCACCCAACCTCAACCCAATTGAGATGGTTTGGGATGAGTTGGACCACAGAGTGAAGGAAAAGCAGCCAACAAGTGCACAGCATATGTGGGAACTCCTTCAAGACTGTTGAAAAAGCATTCCAGGTGGAGCTGGTTGAGAGAATGCCTAGAGTGTGCAAAGCTGTCATCAATGCAAAGGGTGGCTGTTTGATTTGTTTAAACACTTTTTTTAGTTACAACATAATTCCATATGTGTTATTTCGTAGTTTGATGTCTTCACTATTATTCAACAATGTAGAAAATAGTAAAAATAAAGAACGGTAGTGTATATGAAAAAAAATATATACACTATGTACACAAATGTATGTGGACACCCCTTCAAATTTGTGGATTCGGCTATATCAGTTACACCAGTTGCTGACAGGTGTATAAAATAGAGCACACAGCCTTGCAGTCTCCATAGACAAACATTGTCAGTAGAATGGCACGTACTGAAGAGCTCAGTGACTTTCAACTTGGCACCGTCATAGGATGCCACTTTTCCAACAAGTCAGTTGGTGAAATTTCTGCCCCGCTAGAGCTGCCCCGGTAGAGCTGCCCTGCTAGAGCTGCCCCGCTAGAGCTGCCCCGGTAGAGCTGCCTCGCTAGAGCTGCCCCGCTAGAGCTGCCCCGCTAGAGCTGCCCCGCTAGAGCTGCCCCGCTAGAGCTGCCCTGCTAGAGCTGCCCTGTTAGAGCTGCCCCGCTAGAGCTGCCCTGCTAGAGCTGCCCTGCCTTGCTAGAGCTGCCTTGCTAGAGCTGCCCTGCTAGAGCTGCCCTGCTAGAGATGCCCTGTTAGAGCTGCCCTGCTAGAGCTGCCCTGCTAGAGCTGCCCTGCTAGAGCTGCCCCGCTAGAGCTGCCCTGCTAGAGCTGCCCTGCTAGAGCTGCCCTGCCCTGCTAGAGCTGCCCTGCTAGAGCTGCCCTGTTAGAGCTGCCCCGCTAGAGCTGCCTCGCTAGAGCTGCCCTGCTAGAGCTGCCCTGCCTTGCTAGAGCTGCCCCGCTAGAGCTGCCCCGTTAGAGCTGCCCCGCTAGAGCTGCCCCGCTAGAGCTGCCCCGCTAGAGCTGCCCCGCTAGAGCTGCCCCGCTAGAGCTGCCTCGCTAGAGCTGCCCTGCTAGAGCTGCCCTGCCCTGCTAGAGCTGCCCTGCCTTGCTAGAGCTGCCTTGCTAGAGCTGCCCCGCTAGAGCTGCCCCGTTAGAGCTGCCCCGCTAGAGCTGCCCCGTTAGAGCTGCCCCGCTAGAGCTGCCCCGGTGAACTGTAAGTGCTGTTACTGTGAAGTAGAAACGTCTAGGTATAAAGTACATTGATATTGATAAATATTACAATATGCAGTCGAGGCCAAAATATGTCGGAGCGGAACCAGGGAAAAACTTGAGAACCAAACTCCAAGAGAAAACTACGAGATTCCTCAACCTACATCAATAATTTATGCTTTTCACCACCTGGTACAGGAAGAGTGGAAACCGACCTGGTTTCAGACCTGGCTTTTATGGCTTTTATGGTTTCCGACCTGGCTTTAATTTACAATCTGTAGAAACTGAGAATAGAAAGGTTCAGAACTTTTGTGAAACATCACAGCACAGTTGGAAAAATATATGGCAAATAGAAATCAAAACTGGCATGAAGTTTGTGCTTTGTTGTCCATTAGTTTACTCCAATTAGGGGAGGGGTGGTAGGGTTATGGGAAAATAGTATGACTGTCATAGCCAACAAATAAAAAAGTAAACATTGACTGTTAATTGCATCCTTGTTTTCACATGGTTGGGGTCGTGAGAATTTTCTGATATCAAAATGGGGTTGTAAGTGTAACCGATGTGAAATGGCTAGTTAGCGGTGGTGCGCGCTATTAGCGTTTCAATCGGGTGACGTCACTCGTTCTGCGACCTGAGGTAGTTGTTCCCCTTGCTCTGCAAGGGTCGCGGCTTTTGTGGCGCGATGGGTAACAATGCTTTGTGGGTGTCAATTATTGATGCGTGCAGAGGGTCCCTGGTTCAAGCACAGGTTGGGGCGAGGAGAGGGATGGAAGTTATACTGTTACATAAGGCAAAAAAAGTTTGGAAACCCCTGTCCTATGGGGACAGCCCGAAGAACCCTTTTGGATCTCTTGTTTCCTGAGTGTAAAGAATACAGTTATATAGACAGGGAGGACCTGATCCTAGATCAGCACTCCTACTCTGAGAGACTTTATGAATACGGGGCCTGACCATTTAAGTATAAGCCTTCATTCAAGTAATCTAACAAATGACAATGCTGTATTACAATAACTGTTTGTGTTGCTCTACGGCACAGTGCAGTATGTCCCATCATTTTTAACCCATTTGTTCATCATTCTCTTGTGTCAGCGAATATGTGTTCATTCAGATTTTTTTCTTCTTTCAGAACATTCTAAGCATTCTAATGCATTCTCAGAATTTTCAGAACATTCTAAGCATTCTAATGCATTCTCAGAATTCTCAAAACATTCTTGTTGTGTATTGATATTCTAGTTTTGTCCCTTTAGGGCACCTGTAACACCCCTTGCTTACCTACGTTGAAATGCTTGGAATGTTCTTCCTGTGAAACGCATCTCATGTCCCGTCTCATGTCCTGTCCTTATATTAGTTGTATGAGTAATACAGTGTGCTATACAACAAAACTGGCGACGAGGAAGAAACGTTCTCACGTTTGTATTCATCATCTTCGGCAGAAAGTCTGAGTTAAATTTGTTTATTTCTTTTTTTCCGCTGTAGAAAGAAGGCAAAACAAAACGTGGAGCTAGCCAGTCAAGTGATGCTAGATAGCCTTTGATGTCATGGCAACGAGAGCCTCGAGGGATAGGAAGAGTTTCGTGGCGGGAGAAAGTGAAGTCATCATGAGTTAAAAGAAAGGAAAAAAAAGGGGGTCGGGGTGTAAGGGACCATCTGAAAAGTGTGAGAAAGAAAAATAAACCGAAAATGTCCGCATTGATTGGAAATATAGGAACATTTGATGAATCTGTGGAACAGTGGAGTTCTTACACAGAACGTTTTGAGTACTTTGTGTTGGCAAATGGAATTAAAGCAGAAGTTGTTCTGACAACATTTTTGACTGTTATGGGAGGAAAAACATTCAATCTACTGCGCAGCCTAGTAACGCCTGAAAAACCTGGTGATAAATCATATGATGAAATTGTGGCTACCTTAAAAGGACATTATTCTCCCAAACCACTGATAATCGCAGAGAGATTCCGGTTTCATAAGAGAAATCAAGAGGAGGGGGAATCAATCTCACAGTTTGTGGCTATATTGAAACAGTTATCTGAACACTGTGAATTTGGGCAATCAATGAGCGGCACTATACGTGATAGGTTAGTGTGTGGCATGCGCAGTGAGGCAATTCAGAAACGCCTTTTGACTGAGAGTAACTTTAACATTGCAGAGAGCAATAGAATTGAGTACATCAATGGAAATGGCAAATAAAGACGCACAACAGCTAAGTGCATCGACCAAAGTGCATAAGGTGTCTACGTGGTTAAAAAACAAGGCAGAGAAAGCCGAGAGCAATAAAGCCGAGAGCAATTATGCACAGATAGAGAGTGAAGCACTCGCTATTGTGTTTGGAGTTAAGAAATTTCATCAGTTTCTGTTTGGCCGACAATTTTCACACTACTGACGGACCATAGACCCCTCACCTCCACCTTTGGTCCCCACACCGGCATTCCGTCGCTTGCAGCCAGCCGCATGCAGCGATGGCCGTTATTGTTATCTGCTCAGCAGTACGATATCAAGTACAGAAGGTCTGAGCAGCACTGCAATGCAAACGGTCTCTCAAGGCTTCCCTTACCTGTCGCACACACTGAGCACTCCCAGGCTGAAATCTTCTACTTCAAGGAAGTGACGAACGCCCCAGTTACATCTGTCCAAGTGAAAAAGTTCACCCACACTGATCCAGTGATGTCTGAGGTCGTGGACATTGTCACTCGTGGAAAAGAAGGAGAGATGTCGGACAGCCTACAACCTTACCTAGTGAGGAGAAACGAGCTCACAGTTCAGTTTGGATGCTTGCTATGGGGTTTTTGAGTCATCATACCGCCGCCACTGAGAAGGCAGGTGCTTGAAGAACTCCATTCAGGGCACTGTGGCATGGTGCGAATGAAGGAGATTGCACGCAGCTACTTTTGGTGGCCAGGTCTGGACGCAGCTATCGAAGACAAGGTCAAGTCATGTTCTGCATGTCAAAAGATGAGGAACATGCCTCAGCTAGCGCCACTACACCCATGGGACTTCCCAGAAGAGCCTTGGCAGCGAGTTCACATGGACTATGCAGGCCCACTGGAGGATTGTATGTTCTTAGTCGTAGTTGACGCACACAGACCAATGGCCTGAGGTCACAGTGATGAAGAGCACCTCAGCGGAGAGAACCATCGAAGAGCTACGGTCAATCTTCAGTTGCTTCGGCTTGCCAGCGCAACTCGTTAGTGATAATGGCCCCCAACAGGTGTCTGAAGAGTTCCGGTCATTCATGGAAGCAAATGGAATTCAGCACATCAAGTCAGCGCCATATCACCCTGCAACGAACGGCCTCGCTGAAAGGTTTGTCCAAATGATGAAGCAAGCTTTAAAATCATCACAAGGGAACGGCTCCCTCAATAGGCGTCTAAATACCTTCCTGTTAACCTACAGAAACACTCCCCACGCTACAACCAAAGTGGCGCCCGTGTCAGCCATGATGAAAAGACAGCTTCGCACGCGACTCGACCTCCTGAGACCTCCAAAGACGAAACAGGTTGTACAGACACAACAGAGAGCACAGGTGGAGAGACGGAGCAAAGCAAAAAAACAGAAGCTTCATAGCTGGAGAGAGAGTTCTTGCTCGGAACTACTGCAAAGGTCCAAAGTGGATACCAGCCACAGTGGTTGCACAAACAGGGCCTGTGTCCTACACAGTTCACACACCGGAAAACATCATCTGGAGGAGACACGTGGATCAACTGTTGCCAGGAACCAACCTCAGAGATGACTCCTGTCAAGTGACAAACCAAGATCAGCTACTGGAGACCTACCATGATTACGAGCTATCACCTGAACATCCACTGCAGCAACCTACAAATGTGGAAAGTGCTCCAGACTCACCTGAACCAGCCAGAGTGCCTACTCAGGGTACTGTTGCACCCCAGTCTGGGCATACACCATCACCACTCAGACTCAGAGATAATGTGACTGTAGACTCACCTGAACCAGCCAGAGTGCCTACTCAGGGTACTGTTGCCCCCCAGTCTGGGCATACACCATCACCACTCAGACTCAGAGATAATGTGACTGTAGACTCACCTGAACCAGCCAGAGTGCCTACTCAGGGTACTGTTGCCCCCCAGTCTGGGCATACACCATCACCACTCAGACTCTGAGATAATGTGACTGTAGACTCACCTGTACGTCGTCATCACCCTGCAAGAGAAAGACGACCACCTGACAGGTTGACTATTTAGTTCAGACTAACCTCCGACATTGGGGCAGAATACACCCCAGGGTTAAGTCTGGGGACTGAGGCAGTCTACCCTCTATCCCTAGTTTAGAAACAGAATTTTCAGAAAATTCTTCCTATACATTCTGATCGTCACATTCCTTTCATCATAGAACGTGGTGGAACACATGGAATCCATGTGACTGCTCTGCTGCATGCAACAACAAAAAACATCAAAGATGTCCAGACATGTTTTCTCAAATGTGAAAAGACACATCAAAACTGCACCATTCAGACTAGGGTTCAAAAACAATTTGAAATAATTTCAAATACTTGATCTGAGCTGGCATGGCTCAATGGACCAATAGAATAGTCCCCGAAAACAGTGAATATACCACCCACCTGGAATGCCAGGTAGGCTAGAGCAAATTATATTTGAAACCAGGTCTGGTACCCGTTCATCAGATGGAGAGATGTCTCACTCTGTCTTTATCAGAAAGAGATACTGGTAATGAACCTCTCTGTCTTTATCAGGAAGAGATACTGGTAATGAACCTCTGTCTTTATCAGGAAGAGATGCTGGTAATGAACCTCTCTGTCTTTATCAGGAAGAAATGCAGGTCTGGTACCCGTTCATCAGATGGTGAGATGTCTCACTCCAGAGTCTGAACACCTGGATGTAAATATTCTTGTTCTTCTCAGACTGTCCAGAGCCAAATTATAAACCTGTGCCAGCGAGACCTACACACAGGTACACTTAAAAGAAGCAATTAAAACTAGACTTCACAGCTTCAAACCGCTCATTCACCGACATCAAATGAATTCTTAGTTACAGTTGATCCTGCGTTAAACATGTATCTATGTGTAGGCCCAATAAGGAATAGCAACATTATAGCTACAGAACGCATGTCCCCCATCATGTTTTACAATCGTCCAGAGTTCTATATTGGTAGATAGAAATAAAAATACAATGAGGATGCAGTTATAGCAAAGGATCACTTTGAGTTAGTGTCTCTATCAGTATTTCCTGCGGAACGGCAAAAACAAGCCCTAGAAAAACATAACCCCAGCACCGCAAGGTTCCTTACAAGAGCCAGGCCTCTAGTTTATGTCAAACAGAGGCTCCATGTCCCAAATGGAACCCTATTCCCTACATAGTGCACTACTTTAGACCAGTGAGGTAAAAGTAGTGCACTAAAAAAAAGGGAATAGGGTGCCATTTGATACATGGCCAGAGCAGTTTCCGTCAGCCCTGGGTTTTATTATGGAATACCATCTTACATTTCAGAAACAGACGTTTTAAAGAGGCCCGATGCTGATATGTAATGGAATCCAGGATTCCGCCAGTTAGGACTACAAATCCCACCAATTAGTGGTTAAGGAAGGATACAGGGCTGAGTCAGACACATGCCTTTGGTTTGCATGGTGATACTGGGAAACGCGGTTCCAGCAGGTCCTGTTCCCAGAATGCTGTCTGTCTGTGTGGTGAAGTCTTAACGTACAGTGTTTCTCAGTCCTGTTCCCAGAATGCTGTCTGTCTGTGTGGTGAAGTCTTAACGGACAGTGTTTCTCAGTCCTGTTCCCAGAATGCTGTCTGTCTGTGTGGTGAAGTCTTAACGGACAGTGTTTCTCAGTCCTGTTCCCAGAATGCTGTCTGTCTGTGTGGTGAAGTCTTAACGGACAGTGTTTCTCAGTCCTGTTCCCAGAATGCTGTCTGTCTGTGTGGTGAAGCCTTAACGGCCAGTGTTTCTCAGTCCTGTTCCCAGAATGCTGTCTTTCTGTGTAGTGAAGTCTTAACGGACAGTGTTTCTCAGTCCTGTTCCCAGAATGCTGTCTGTCTGTGTGGTGAAGTCTTAACGGACAGTGTTTCTCAGTCCTGTTCCCAGAATGCTGTCTGTCTGTGTGGTGAAGCATTAACGGACAGTGTTTCTCAGCTCGCATCTGCTACAAGACCATGGTGCTTGCCTACGGAGCTGTGAGGGGAACGGCACCTCCGTACCTTCAGGCTCTGATCAGTCCCTACACCCAAAGAAGGGCACTGCGTTCATCCACCTCTGACCTGCTCGCCTCCCTACCTCTAAGGAAGCACAGTTCCCGCTCAGCCCAGTCAAAACTGTTCGCTGCTCTGGCACCCCAATGGTGGAACAAGCTCCCTCACGACGCCAGGACAGCGGAGTCAATCACCACCTTCCGGAGACACCTGAAACCCCACCTCTTTAAGGAATACCTGGGATAGGATAAAGTAATCCTTCTACCCACATCCCCTTTCACCCACCCCCCCTTCTACCCATCCTTCAAACCCAAACCCTAACCAAAACCCTAACCCTAACCCCAACCCCAACCCCAACCCCAACCCAAAACCAAACCCTAACCCTAAACCTAACCCAAACCCTAACCCTAAACCCTAACCCTAACCTTAACCCAAACCCTAACCCTAACCCTAACCCTAACCAAAACCCAAACCCTAACCCTAACCCTAACCCTAACCGTAACCGTAACCGTAACCCTAACCCAAACCCTAACCTTAACCCAAACCCTAACCCTAACCCTAACCCAAACCCTAACCCTAACCCTAACCCTAACCCAAACCCTAACCCTAACCCTAACCCTAACCCTTACTCTTGGGCTGCTATATAAGTTGTAAATATAAGCTATACAGTTGTTGTCTATGATATAAGCTATTTATAAGTTCTATACGTTTTTTGGGGGCTGGATTCAATCAGTAGCACCGAATATCAGCATTACAGCGTCAATTCAATTCTAAGGCAATGTTTCTGCGTCCGCCGAGACTGCGTTAATGCTTAACTCTGCATATGTCGACTCGATTGAAAATGACCTTTAAATTTAAACGGCGCTACAACGCTGATGTTTGGCGCTACAGACTGAATCCAGCCTCTTTGTCTCTGACATTCACAACTCCCACAGGCCCACTGAAGGTTGGGTTGGTGCTTAGGAACATCTATATAGGTTACAGTAGTTACATCTATATAAGTTAAAGTAGTTGCGTGTACTGTTGAAGTGGGAAGTTTACATACACTTAGGTTGGAGTCAATAAAACTCGTTTATCAACCATTCCACAAATTTCTTGTTAACAAACTAAAGTTTTGGCAAGTCGGTTAGGACATCTACTTTGTGCATGACAAAGTCATTTTTCCAACAATTGATTACAGACAGATTATTTCATTTATAATTCACTATATCACAATTCCAGTGGGTCAGACGTTTACATACACTAATATGACTGTGCCTTTAAACAACTTGGATAATTCCAGAAAATTATGTCATGGCTTTAGAAGCTTCTGATAGGCTAATTGACATAATTTGAGTCAATTGGAGGTGTACCTGTGGATGTATTTCAAGGCCTACCTTCAAACTCAGTGCCTCTTTGCTTGACATCATGGGAAAATCAAACGAAATCAGCCAAGAGTGCAAAAAGTGGAAATCAATCCCAGAACAACAGCAAAGGACCTTGTGAAGATGCTGGAGGAAACAGGTACAAAAGTATCTATATACACAGTAAAACGAGTCCTGTATCAGCATAACCTGAAAGGCCGCTCAACAAGGAAGAAGCCACTGCTCCAAACCAACATTAAAAAGCCAGACTACAGTTTGCAACTGCACATGGGGACAACGATCGTACTTTTTGGATAGATGTCCTCTGGTTTGATGAAACAGAAATAGAACTGTTTGGCCATAATGACCATCGTTATGTTTGGAGGAAAAAGGGGGAGGCTTGCAAGCTGAAGAACACCATCCCAACCGTGATGCACGGGGGTGGCAGCATCATGTTGTGGGGGTGCTTTGCTGCAGGAGGGACTGGTGCACTTCACAAAATAAATGGCATCATGAGGTAGGAAAATTATGTGGATATATTGAAGCAACATCTCAAGACATCAGTCAGGAAGTTAAAGCTTGGTCGCAAATGGGTCTTCCAAATGGACAATGACCCCAAGCATACTTCCAAAGTTGTGGCAAAATGGCTTAAGTACCACAAAGTCAAGGTATTGGAGTGGCCATGACAAAGCCCGGACCTCAATCCTATAGAAAATGTGTGGGTGCGAGCAAGGAGGCCTACAAACTGTCTCAGCTCTGTCAGAAGGAATAGACCAAAATTCACCCAACTTATTGTGGGAAGCTTGTGGAAGGCTACCTGAAATGTTTGACCCAAGTTAAACAATTTAAAGGCAATGGTACCAAATACTAATTGAGTGTATGTACACTTCTGACCCACTGGGAATGTGATGAAAGAAATAAAACCTGAAATTAATCATTCTCTCTACTATTCTGACATTTCACATTCTTAAAATAAAGTGGTGATCCTAACTGACCAAAGACAGGGAATGTTTACTAGGATAAATGTCAGGACTTGTAAAAAACTGAGTTTAAATGTATTTGGCTAAGGTGCATGTAAACTTCCAACTTCAACTGTATACACACAAATTATCAGTGAACCTACCAGGTACAACCCCAAATCCGTAAACACAGGCACCCTCATAGATATCATCCTAACCAACCTGCCCTCTAAATACACCTCTGCTGTCTTCAACCAGGATCTCAGCGATCACTGCCTCATTGCCTGCATCCGTAATGGGTCTGCGGTCAAATGACCGCCCCTCATCACTGTCAAACGCTCCCTAAAACACTTCAGCAAGCAGTCCTTTCTAATCAACCTGGCCCGGGTATCCTGAAAGGATATTGACCTCATTCCGTCAGTAGAAGATGCCTGGTTATTCTTTAAAAGTGCTTTCCTCACAATCTTAAATAAGCATGCCCCATTCAAAAAATGTAGAACCAGGAACAGATATAGCCTGTGGTTCACTCCCGACCTGACTGCCCTTGACCAGCACAAAAACATCCTGTGGCATACGGCATTAGCATCAAATAGCCCCCGCGATATGCAACTTTTCAGGGAAGTCAGGAATCAATATACACAGGCAGTTAGGAAAGCAAAGAATAGCTTTTTCAAACAGAAATTTGCATCCTGCAGCACAAACTCCAAAAAGTTCTGGGACACTGTAAAGTCCATGGAGAATAACAGCACCTCCTCCCAGAGGATAGGAAACACTGTCACCACTGATAAATCCACAATAATTGAGAATTTCAATAAGCATTTTTCTACGGCTGGCCATGCTGTCCACCTGGCCACCCCTACTCTGGTCAACAGTCCTGCACCCCCCACAGCAACTTGCCCAAGCCTCCCCCATTTCTCCTTCACCCAAATCCAGATAGCTGATGTTCTGAAAGAGCTGCAAAATCTGGACCCATACAAATCAGCAGGGCTAGACAATTTGGACCCTCTCTTTCTAAAATTATCAGCCGAAATTGTTGCAACCCCTATTACCAGCCTGTTCAACCTCTCTTTCGTATCATCTGAGATCCCCAAAGATTGGAAAGCTGCCGCGGTCATCCCCCTCTTCAAAGGGGGAGACACTCTAGACCCAAACTGCACAGACCTATATCTATCCTACCCTGCCTTTCTTAACAAACAGATCACCGACCATTTTGAATCCCACCGTACCTTCTCCGCTATGCAATCTGGTTTCAGAGCTGGTCATGGGTGCACCTCAGCCACGCTCAAGGTCCTAAACAATATCATAACCGCCATCGAAAAGAGACAATACTGTGCAGCTGTATTCATCGACCTGGCCAAGGCTTTCGACTCTGTCAATCACCACATTCTTATCGGCAGACTCAACAGCCTTGGTTTCTCAAATGACTGCCTCGCCTGGTTCACGAACTACTTCTCAGACAGAGTTCAGTGTGTCAAATTGGAGGGCCTGTTGTCCGTACCTCTGGCAGTCTCTATGGGGGTGCCACAGGGTTCAATTCTCGGGCCGACTCTCTGTATACATTAATGATGTCGCTCTTTCTGCTGGTGATTCTCTGATCCACCTCTACGCAGACGACACCATTCTGTATACTTCTGGCCCTTCTTTGGACACTGTGTTAACAACCCTCCAGACGAGCTTCAATGCCATACAACTCTCCTTCCGTGGCCTCCAACTGCTCTTAAATACAAGTAAAACTAAATGCATGCTCTTCAACCGATCGCTGCCTGCACCTGCCCGCCTGTCCAGCATCACTACTCTGGACGGTTCTGACTTAGAATATGTGGACAACTACAAATACCTAGGTGTCTGGTTAGACTGTAAACTCTACTTCCAGACTCACATCAAACATCTCTAATCCAAAGTTAAATCTAGAATTGGCTTCCTATTTCGCAACAAAGCATCCTTCACTCATGCTGCCAAACATATCCTCGTAAAACTGACCATCCTACCGATCCTCGACTTCGGCGATGTCATTTACAAAATAGCCTCCAATACCCTACTCAACAAACTGGATGCAGTCTATCACAGTGCCATCCGTTTTGTCACCAAAGCCCCATATACTACCCACCACTGCGACCTGTACGCTCTCGTTGGCTGGCCCTCGCTTCATACTCGTCGCCAAACCCACTGGCTCCAGGTCA
Source organism: Salmo trutta (assembly GCF_901001165.1). Classification (NCBI taxonomy): domain Eukaryota; kingdom Metazoa; phylum Chordata; class Actinopteri; order Salmoniformes; family Salmonidae; genus Salmo; species Salmo trutta. The sequence goes on along the minus strand of NW_021822315.1, from coordinate 3,921 downwards.
TCTACAAGACCCTGCTAGGTAAAGTCCCCCCTTATCTCCGCTCACTGGTCACCATAGCAGCACCCACCTGTGGCACGCGTTCCAGAAGGTATATCTCTCTGGTCACCCCCAAAGCCAATTCCTCCTTCGGCCGCCTCTCCTTCCAGTTCTCTGCTGCCAATGACTGGAACGAACTACAAAAATCTCTGAAACTGGAAACACTTATCTCCCTCACTAGCTTTAAGCACCAGCTGTCAGAGCAGCTCACAGATCACTGCACCTGTACATAGCCCATCTATAATTTAGCCCAAACAACTGCCTCTTCCCCTACTGTATTTATTTATTTATTTTGCTCCTTTGCACCCCATTATTTATATTTCTGCTTTGCACTTTCTTCTACTACAAATCTACCATTCCAGTGTTTTACTTGCTATATTGTATTTACTTTGCCACCATGGCCTTTTTGCCTTTACCTCCCTTATCTCACCTCATTTGCTCACATTGTATATAGACTTATTTTTCTACTGTATTATTGACTCTATGTTTGTTTTACTCCATGTGTAACTCTGTGTTGTTGTATGTTGTCGAACTGCTTTACTTTATCTTGGCCAGGTTGCAATTGTAAATGAGAACTTGTTCTCAACTTGCCTACCTGGTGAAATAAAATAAAAAATAAAAAGATGTATATAGATTACAGTAGTCACATGTATATAGGTTACAGTAGTTACATGTATACACAGTATTGTGAATAAGTATTTGCCCCCTTTTCTAATTTTCTCTACTTCTGCATATTTTTTTATAATAAATGTTATCAGATCTTCAACCAAAACCTAAAATTAGATAAATGGAACCTGAGTGAACAAATAACACAACAATGACATACTTATTTCATTTATTTTACACCCTAATTTATTCAAAACCCAGTGCCCCCTGTGTGAGTAAAAGTAATTTTCTCCTTACACTAACTAACTGGTTGTGATGGTTTAGCTGCGATGACTCCAACCAAACACTTCCTGTAGTCGTTGATCAGTCTCTCATGTCGCTGTGGAGGAATTTTGGCACATACTTCCGTACAGAACTGCTTTAACTCAGAAACATTTTGTGGGTTTTCAAACATGAGCTGAGCTTTTCAAGTCCTGCCACAACATCTCAATAGTTTTTTTTCCCCCAAGCCATTTTCATGTAGACTTGATTGTATGTTTTGGATCGTTGTCTTGCTGCATAAACCAGCTGCTCTTCAGCGTCAGCTCACAGACGGATGGCCTGATATTTTCCTGTAGAACTCACTGATACAGAGCAGAATTCATGGTTTCTTCTATTAAGTCAAACCATCCAGGTCCTGAGGCTGCGAAGCATCCCTAAACCATCCCACTGCCACCAACATGCTTGACCGTTGGTCTAAGGTTCTTACTGTAGAATGCAATGTTTGGTTTTTCGCCAGGCATTATGGGACTCATACCGAGCTAGGGACCATGGCTGGGTAGCATCGTGTTTCCTAGACTGTTGGCGATGTGCGACGCCATGTGTGGCCCAGCGGCCGAGGAGGACGGGGAGATTCACAGAGTTCGAGGTCAGAGAGTCTTACAATCAGCTTCCCTGGTGATTCGTGAGTCCAACCAGTCTCTCTCTCTCTCTCTCTCTCTCTCTCTCTCTCTCTCTCTCTCTCTCTCTCTCTCTCTCTCTCTCACGATGCGTTCCCACAGCAAACAACGGTTCAGCTGTCCTCCAGTCCTCAACCTTCATCACCCAGCCCAGTATCAGCCTGAAAACATCATCCTGGAAAGTTTTTACCAAAAGGTAAAATGTCACAGCAGCTGACGTTTTTTCTCAATACGTTGCAGACAATGTGAAAAGTGCCACAGGGTTGAGCCAAGATTTGGAGATGATGTCACGGTCGTCGAAAGAACGGGACCAAGATGCAGCATGTGTAGAGTTCCACATCTTTATTCCAAAGTGAAACTTCAAGCAAAAACAAATAAATCAAATAAACAAACAACGAAACGTGACTACGTGGTGCACAGGCACAAACATAAAACAATATCCCACAAACAGAGGTGGGAAAAAAACACCAACCTAGAAAATATAAACTAGAACACAACATAGAAATATTAAACTAGACTATCCCCTAGTCACGCCCTGACCTACTACACCATAGAGAAACAAGGGCTCTCTATGGTCAGGGCGTGACAGATGAAGCACGGGTCAGGGTTAGAGTTGAGCTGGGAGTGGACATGAAGCACTAGACACTAGACATAACACTAACCTCAATCCAAGTAACAATGAATTAACATGCCCCTCCTCCCATTACATGGCAGAACGGTAGGCCTCACCAGCAGCCTGACCTAGAGTTCATGTACTTTTGAGTGACATCGGCAGGAACGGCTGAGGTTAGAAACAAAATTAATGTGTGGGATTGTTCGACAGACGCTCCCAATAACCGCAAACCTGAATCTGACCATGTGAAGAGAACTCTTCACAGTGAAAACTTAGTTCCACGGAGATAGCAGGTAATACATTACTTGACACCTAGAGTCATAACACGTCATGACACGATCATAACCATGTCATAATGCGTCATAACACTATCATGATATATCTTTAGACCTGTTGTGACATATATTGTGTTATTTTATGGCTGGTTATGGCACCTACATAAGAGTGTCAAAACCCACAATAACATACCACACAAGACAAAACATTCCATTACACCCCAGCCTACTTGTCAACAGTATTTTTTATGTTTTAATACGTTTTTTTCAACACAAAAAATTACCATATTAAATTATAATTCTCTGTTTCTGATGACTGGGATGAATACAGGAGCAGATTTCAGGAACAGGACCAGACACTCTGTTTCTGATGACTGGGATGAATACAGGAGCAGATTTCAGGAACAGGACCAGACACTCTGTTTCTGATGACTGGGATGAATACAGGAACAGATTTCAGGAACAGGACCAGACACTCTGTTTCTGATGACTGGGATGAATACAGGAACAGATTTCAGGAACAGGACCAGACACTCTGTTTCTGATGACTGGGATGAATACAGGAACAGGACCAGACACTCTGTGACTGATGTCTGATATAAGGGCATGTACGTGATAGGCCTATCTGGCTTATATGATTATGATGGTCATAACGCATCTTGACAGTGTCATAAAGTTTATTTTCTTAGTCCATGTTCAGGTGGGGGGACATGGGGAGGAGGGGGATGGGGACATGGGGAGGAGGGGGAGGAGGGGGGAGGAGGGGGGACATGGGGAGGGGGGACAAGGGGAGGAGGGGGGACACTGGAAGGAGGGGGGAGATGGGGAGGGAGGGGGAGGGGGGACAAGGGAAGGAGAAGGGACATGGGAAGGAGGGGGAGGAGGGGGGACATGGGGAGGAGGGGGAGGACATGGGGGACATGGGGAGGAGGGGGAGACATGGGGAGGAGGGGGGACATGGGGAGGACATGGGGAGGAAGGGGGGACATGGGGACATGGGGAGGAGGGGGACATGGGGAGGAGGGGGAAGAGGGGGGGACATGGGAGGAGGGGGGAGGGGGGGGACATGGGAAGGAGAAGGGACATGGGGAGGAGGGGGAGGACATGGGGAGGAAGGGGAGGACATGGGGACATGGGGAGGAGGGGGGGACATGGGGAGGAGGGGGGACATGGGGAGGAGGGGGAGGACATGGGGAGGAGGGGGGAGGACATGGGGACATGGGGAGGAGGGGGAGGGGAGGAGGGGGGAAGAGGGGGGGGACATGGGGAGGAGGGGGATGGGGACATGGGGAGGAGGGGGGAGGAGGGGGGGACATGGGGAGGGGGGGGAGGAGGGGGGACAATGGAAGGAGGGGGGAGGGGGGGGGGGAGGGGGGGGACAGGGGGAGGGGGGGGGGACAAGGGAGGAGGAAGAGGACATGGAAGGAGGGGAGGAGGGGGACATGGGGAGGAG